>NC_038251.2:49666346-49773308 GCF_000004515.6 Glycine max | reverse complement strand
GGCTGAGCCGCTGCTTTCTGGAGAAGTTCCAACTTTGAGGTAATGGGTGTTTTGTTTCGGAGGGAGAAGCGATTACTGGTTTGGTTTCTCTTGCTGGAGTGGTTGTTGTTGTTGTGGTTGTGGTTGTGGAGGTTGGTTGGTACTTTTTGGGGAAGTGGAGTGTTTGAAGAGAACATGTGATGGCGTTGGAGTTGGAATTGGAATTGGAATTGCAAGGAAACCTTTTCTTTAAGGTTGTAGGAGGAGAAGGGAGTGTGGTTTTGATCCAAGTGTTTGTTGTTGTTGTTGCTGCTGCTGATGATGCCATGGTGAATGGTTTTTGTTTCTAATTTTGAAAGAGAGGTTGTTGAGGTTGAAGTAAGTAGTTGTGTAAGCTTGTGATGGAGAGATGTTGAAGGAAGTAGTAGAAATTGGTTTGAATTGAGAGGTGTGTATGAGTGTTTTGATTTTGAAAATTGTAGGAGAGGAGGTGGTGTATGTAAGGGAGTGAGTTGGGGAGAGTGGGGAGTGAGATATGGGAGTATATATAGTGGGGGGAGGAGGGAGGAAGGGATGGAGGTTGAAGTGAGACATGTAGGAGGAGGAGACCACGTGTAGGATTAAGAAAATGGAGGGAGGGGACTCATAAAAGGTAGGATTGCCAATAAGTGAATGGTACAAGGTGGGACATAGCTACGTGAAACTATGCCACGACCCCCTTCTTTCATTTTCTCCCTCTAGTATAGAGAGAGTGCTTATAATATGCGCCTATGAATAAAATATGGGGGAAAGTTCCTTAAATTGAGAGCAATCACACATGACAATTGATGACAAGAAAAACGGTAGAGAGAGAGAGAGAGAGAATTAAAGCGGCAAAGGCAAAGGCAAAGGCAAAAAAAGAAAGCAGAGAATAGTGTTTTGAGGATGGTTGTTCTCTATTGGCCCATTAGTTTAGGGAGGGAGGAATATGTAATGGGCTTTTGATTCATGGCTTTGCCTAATTGCCTTGCCTTTGAGTGGGGAAGGCATTTGTTATTTTGCACACGTCGAACCCCGCGTTGCTCCCTCAATGAGAGTGTGACTCCCCCCTACACGTGGCCAATTCTCTCTTCTTCTCCTTCCAATCTTTGGTCACGTCACATCCCATTGCCCCACACGCTTGCCCCCCCCCCCTTCCATTCTAAACCTTCCTTCTTCTTTCGTTTTTCTTTCATCTCTTGCACGTTTATGGATTACCAAGTCTAACTTGAACTTCACTTCACAAGTTTGTTTTTTCGTTAGAAAATATTTCATCATCCGTCCCTAATTACATGATATTTTTTATTTATTAATTTATACTTATTAAAAAAGTTAATTAATTTAATTATTAGTATTAAATTTATCTATAATTATACTCTAATTTCCATAAGAAAAAAGAAAAAGATAATTCGAAATATTCAAATAAAAAATAATTAGTATATAAGATAACTGAGATCACATCTTATAAAAAAGAGAATTATTTTCAAAATTATTTTTTATATATGAGAACGGAAGGAGTATTCTACACAAAAATAAATATTTGTACATGTTAACATAAATAATATAAAATAATTCTGTATTGTCTTTAATTACAAATATTCAACTTTGATTTATGATTATATGATAGGATATATCTATTTTATATTGTTAGTTTATGATTATTAAATTCAATGTTCAACATATTTATTGTGTAAAATATTTTATATTATCATTTAATTATAAATAGTTATACTTGTTTAAAATAAATATGTTGATTGTTATATAAATTATTTTCAAAAATTTATCAATAAAATTTTATTTAAGTAATAGTATAAAACTTTTTATATTAACAGTATTTAAAAAATTAAACTTATCTTGAATTTTAGTTAGCTAATTATTCGTTCTTCTAAAAAAAGTAAAGCTAATTATTCATTGTCCTTTTTTGAATGAAAATTAATATATTTCAAAATATTCTTTATATGCTCCCTCTCGAATTATCTATCTACATGTATATATAACACCATATTACTTGTTGATTATATCATATTTTAGAATATGGATATTAAAATAGTGGAAGTTATAAAGGATGTTTAGTGGTTGAAAAGGAAAATTTAAGGGTGTAAAAATATATATACACCACACCGAGTATATTAATAAATATACTTAAGACACTACTTAAGGAATTAAAATAATTTTGTTAAAAGTATTATCAATATATTTTTATTATGATTTCTAATACAGTTTTTTCATTCAAAAATATATTTATTAAATTTTTTAATCAATAATGCATCAGTACGCGTGGTTTCACCAAACTTATGCTCTTTTAGTTATAAAATAAATGTACACAAATTTGTAAGAAAACAATAGTTTTCATTCTATTGAAAGCTTATCCAAAAATAGTGATAACTAAAAAGAATTAATAATAATAGGTGTCAAGCTTTGATGGAAAAACAAAAATTATGACCATCTTTCCTTCTCCTAAACTTTTTCAAAGTCTTGGAGCTAACTATGCAAACAATATTTCTGTCCTTTGGCAGGATTAATGTTGACAAAAATTGACTCTGTGCTACGTGTAAGGCTACGTTTTTAAGGCTACGTTTTGATTGAAAATAGGTTGCGTTGGTTAGTTCAATGGCTAGACTTCATGTAAGGAGTAACAGAAGCGATTAGATGGTATATATATATATATATATATATTATATATATATATATATATATATATATATATATATATATATATATATATATGATATTTTTCATCTCCATTTCAATACACAGAAATTTGCACAGGTATATACAATTAATTAAAACCCTTGGTGACTAATGAAAGGAATGAACAAAATGATGTAAGACATGATGCAACTAAACAATGAACCATTAGAAGAGATATTATTTCTTGTTTCTTTATGTCTAATGGCCAATGGATAAATACATCATAATCACAACATACAGAAGCTCTGGTAGCATCTACTAGAGTGGACCAGGTTGTAATGGACGCGCGTTTTGTGTTGTCATAACTCCATTTGCATAGAAATTAATTAGGAAGTAAGTAAAAATATATATATATATATAGATAGGCATCTCAATCAAACATGGCAAACATCGATCGATACAAGGGACTCAAAGATATATAACCTTCAAAGTTGTGGCCGGTTAAACTTCCTTTCACACGTTCAACTGTTGGATTCTTAGTTATTTTCTTTCTTTCTTTTTTTCCTAAGCTTTTTGGTTTTCTTTTAATTTATTCTAGTACTAAAGTTACATATGATTGCTGCAAACTAGTTAATTAACCCAAAGCCAAACACATATATAGCATAGAAAAAAAATTGTAATAATTCACCGTGTATAGGTTTATTTAAATGATCGATAGCAAGCTCGTTAAAATGAATTAAAGTGCATTATATATATTATTTTCCTTTGATATTAAAGAGAAGAATGTAATTTTTTAATAAAAATGGGGAGAGAATAATGTAATTCAACCATCTTTTAAGGAAAGAAAATGAAGTTTACTTTTAAAAAATTATATATCATAGGTATAAAAACTCTTGGGGTTCTTAATATTGTTTAATATTATATAACGCTTTTAATTTATATAATACCATTTTTTTTTATCTTCTTTCATTTTATCAATTATTTTATGTTGTACTTCTCTTTTTTATTTTATTTCTTTGTTTTATTTTTTTCTTTATTGTGTAGACTAAGGAGATGAAATTTAAGATTTTAATTAAAAAGATCCAGTCTAGCTAGTCCGATGAATCTGACTAACAATTTATTGTTATTCTTTTATTAATGTATATAACTTTTGGGATGTATAATTTTTCAATTGTCTATTTGCCTTTGTTCTCTCTCTCCTCTTGGCTTCTTAATTTTAGAACTGATCTGTTTACATCAATTGCAGAAAACTAATTGATTGCACGTTTGAGGATTGGAAAATTAGGTGAGAGATATAGCTAAAATATCAGGATCTATTTGAATTGAAGATTCAAAAGTTGGTTATAGATATAGCTAGCTAGCCTAGCATGCATATTTTCTTCTGACCAGGTGAGAGATTAATTATTAGCCACGATAAACCTGCGATAAAACTTGTAGTTTATACCTTATTTTGGAGACAAACTTTGGCTAGGTCTCCTTGTTTGTTTTTTTTTTTTTTAATACAAGCGTATCTGCAGCAGAAAGATTTTCTTCTTGTCGAGTACAATATATTATTCACATTAATTTGCTGGTGAGAAGAGAGAGATTCTATGCTCTCTTTTTTTGGTTCAAAGGACTGAGTTCACATTCTTTTAGTAGTAACTAGCTTTCGGCTTATCATGTGTGCTATTGCTAACAACCATATCCTCCCTATGTTTTGCGGAATAAGTTAAATATTTAAAAATACTTTAATCAATAATCTGGAATATTAGAATATAATACTCTCTTTAATGTCATGGATGACTCTAAATTTTATAAAAGGAAAAAATAAAATAATTTAACGCATTACAATATAGATTAAAGACTGGTTATTTGATAAAGATCATTATTTTTTCGTTATTTAATAATGCATAAATTATTACAACATTCTTATGCGATTAACGTGTCGGCTGCAGCGCATTTTACGCAGTCCATGATCTAATCTCTATTTTTCCAAATGATTAATGAGATTGTTGGGGCTTTTCCTCCCCAAGGCTTAAACATTTTTTGTGTTAATGAACAAGGAAGTTTTTGGTTTAACTAACACGCACACCATTGCAACTTCTCCACAATTTAATATTATTTTTTTTTTTGTATTACAAGAATATGTTTGAATTAATAGTTGGAAACTAAACTCTTTTAAGATATAAAGATCATCTAAAGTGAGTCTTATATCCATCTAAATATAAGTTCTTTTTTATATGTATTCAGCTCTAATAGCTTTATTAACCTTATTATTTTACATGCTTTCGAGCTATATTATTTTTGTATAATTAAACAATACCCCATAAAAATCCGAACCTTAGTATTACCAAATTAACTATATATATAGTCGGGGAGCTCTAAATACGCATAATGATTCCAGTAAAAATAAAAAGGTATGTTTATGATTTTAACAGAAATCCATAAATATAGATATAAGTCATATTTAAATTTAATAAGGATTAAGTAATATCGAAAGATTAACACATGCACTATCTCCGACCAAATCGATAGACGGACTTTCACGCGTCCTTCTTCACGGGTTTTTATTATCTAAATAACGATATTTTTAATTTTTACTAACAAACTAAAATCACAGTAAATTTTTAAATAGTTAGTGAATATTCCTCAAAAAAATTATTCACCCACTGGAAATTGAACATAACGTGGTTTTTTGAGACTATGATTATTGTTGTTAATGTTACTTGTTATATTACATAGTGATTCTTAACGGTTCTAACGCGTATGCGGCTTTCTCAAATGCTCTTCTTACGTACTCACCAAACAAACCGACCCACTTAATTCATGCATTTTATGATCAGAATTCCACAAGAAACGGCTCAGATATAATGAAAAACACAAAGTGGACTTCATATATTTGGGAGACATATACAATCACAGTCACATCTTACAGTGCAAAATGACATGTTATAAAAAGTTTTTATGTACAACAGTACGAGTACTTCAACATCTAATTGAATATGCCTGGTGAGTTATATATGGATATATATCATCCCCTAAAAATGAATACTTATATAAAAAAAAAAATAAAAACTAATAAGATATGTTATGCTTTCCTACGTGTTTGTATTAATTTATATTAAAAAAATAATTTTTAACTTGTTAAGAGTTTTTTTTATATGATTATTTCTCACAATTTAAAATTTTAAAAATAAACATACTTATTCACCATATATGTTGGACAAAACAATAAATTAATCAGCTAGAACAAATAAAAAGAATTACCTTCATTTTAAAATATTAATGTTTTTTTATTGTCAAAGCAATAACGGGAAATTAAAAAATTTATATTTTGGAAATATAATTATATTTAATTAAATATATAGTTTTTTTTCTATATTAGTCAGAGTATTTCTTATACATAAATATAGGTTTCTTTCAAAATTATTAAATTTTTAATTAAAATATTATTTTTTAATTCATTATTTTCTTATTTTATTTGTATCAATATCAACAACTAAGATTATAATTCAAAGGAAATTAAACTTACACTGATCTCCCTTCAGCTTTATCTCAATTACACGTAATGGTACTAATTCTTTCCTTTTCAATTATACACTTAACATATAGTAACAATATGAGATATAAACTAACGAAGTTTGCATGTGTAGGGTTAAAAAAATGAGGAGTATCACATGTAATGTGTTTAATCTCAATGCAATTGACTAAATTTAAAAGAACATATTTGATATTGTGAATTACTACATGCAAAATAAACAGTAATTTCAAAGGGTGAAAATTATAAAATTGTTAATATAATCACAAATGGATGAATTCAATACTATATTTATATGCATAAATATAGAAGTAGAAGATACAAAAGTTCAGCAGAACAGAGTAAATGACAAAAAATTCCCTTAAAAAAAATTCCTAACTTGACTTGATTCACTAGTATTCCTCCATCTTATTTTGTTTGACCTTTTAAAAAAAATTGCTCCATTTTTAATGTCATTTTACAATAATCAATGACCCATTAGATATTTTTTTTATTATTATATACTAGTACTTAACCATATATTGTGGAGTGAAAAAAATAATAAAGAAGTATAAATGAGAAAAAAAACTAAAATAAAAAATATATATTAAAAATCGCATAATATTTTATAAAAAAATAAAATATAAATTATATTTATTAATTATTGTAACAAAACCTTAAACATCATATAAAATAGGATGGAATAAATATGTATATTATATCTTTATAAAAAAGAATCTATTCCTTTACAAAAATTCCACTCCGATATCATTTAATTTGAGCATAATATATGCCAAGAGACACAACAGAACAGATGAATGACATTTGATTAGGAAGAAAACAAATAGGTTTAGACCCACGAGAAGGGTAATACACGTGATTGGTAACCTACATATGCCTTTATGAGTAAACCAAGCAAATTAATTAACAGATACATATTAATTTAACTAAGTGCAAGTGTAGCAGGCAATAATAATAAGGATGAAAGAATTATAAGCATTGTTTTGTGTTGCAGCCTGCACATGAAGTGCGCAGCCATTGTTTATGGAAATTAAAATTAGGGCAACAAAATAAATACTTTCGTTGAAGAAACAAATCCATGTTTGGAAGAACTTGTGCAAACGGAAAGAGAAATCAATGATTGATATTGAACTTCAAACGCAATTAATGTTATTATTGTATATGTCATACTAGACATTGAATTAATAGATGGGTCAAGTGGAGTTCAACAATTAATTGTCTGATATCAGATCAATAAATTGATCGAACCCTTGTGCTGGGATTGACTTACACATGGGAGGGACCATGCATCATGAATCATTTGCCCTTAATTTATCACTATTCATAGCAGTGATCTTTCATGTGTGCACATGGTTGAACATGCTTAACACTAATTAATATAATTTTTTCCCTTTGTTTTCGTTACGATTCATCTTTAATCATAGTCTTATGGAACACGAGGAATGATTGGAAGAAAAGAACATGTTGAGCAACATGTCGTTTTAGTTTGACCTTGACACATTTTAGTTTGAGGCAATTCGATCAACAAAATAGATGATGCTTTGTATACATATTTGGAAGTAATTTTAAACGTCAACGTTGTGTTTGATTTATATTTTCATCTTTTGGAAATTGTTTTTATTTTTAAAAAATTAGAATTTTGAAAACATGTTTGATTTGATTTCTTGTTTTTTGAGAAATAAAAACATTAAAATTATATTTTTATTTTACCCAAAAATGAGGTTAGGTTTCAACTGAAAAAACTAAAAATTAGATTTTATTGTTTTCGATTTTTGGTTGGTTTGAAAAAATATTTTCAGTGAAAATGAAAACAGAAATCCAACCAAACACCCCTTAATTAATCCCAATTTAGTAAAATAAACAAAACTTCATCAGCATTTTTTTTAATTTACAGCTGAGATTTACACAAGACAAATTAAATTTCTATTCACTTAACCTAACAAACATTAACGCATGTAAATTATATAAATTGCACCAAATTAGAGTGGAGACTCACAATGTACTTAAATGGAATTCTAAAAACGGAATTCACTTTTCAGTTTTTAATTTTAAAAACGGAATTCTAAAATAATTTTTGATACTATTCATCAATTACTTTTTTTTATCCCAAATTATCAAGTTTTAAAAATTATTTTCAAGTTTTTTGAAAAAGCAAAAAACATATAAACAGTTTGAAAATATTTACCAACACGTGGTTAGTTCATGTGGAACATGACTCAATAATGCTTCAAAATTTGAATTTTATAAATTAAAAAAATATGATTAAGATGAAAGATTTTATTAAAGATGATTAATCATATTTTTTAACAAAAATTAGTTATCAACAAAACTCATTGATACTTTTCACTAATATCCTAAATTATAAAATCTATTTTCCTTAAAAGAATCTTATATAATGATTTTGCAAAAATTAGTCAAATATTAACCATTTTGAAATGCATAATTTTTTTCTTAATGCAGATTTTATTTTTCTTATCCCATGAAATACTGAAGATATTTCAAGACGTACTTATCTTTCCCTCCCTCTCTCCCTCTACACCTTTCTAGAAAAAGACACATCATTATCAATCCCCTTATTTTTAAAAATAAAACTACAACAACTCAACCCGCACTTCATCATCCTCAAATTATGTTGAATACAAGTATTCTTTAATTGGGTGTGGCTATGCATAATTTAATTCAAAAGTATCAACTGCTTAATCCTCTCCAATTAATAATTCCATTGCGCCCTTGAAGGCAAGATTAGTCTAATCCAAACATGGGTAACTGCAACGCCCCCAACCAATGTATGGCAGTTGGGATCCGCATCATGAAATATTCTTCGAACTTTGTTTTCTCCAAATTTTAAATAATTATTATGTCTATCTTACCTTGTTCAATCCACTGCTGCCCAACAATCATGTTACTAATGTAAAATTAAAAAAAAAAGATTAAGGATGTAAATGCTATGGTCACATGCATGAGCACATACATATCCATGCAATATTGCTTTAAAATGCTAATCCAAAATGCCTTATTAAATATCGTGGCTTCAACTTGCCATTTATTTATATTTACATGTTTAAAAGTGGATCGATAGTATGGAAGTTTTGTGTTTCCACTTGTGATGGAAAATTAACCCAAAGAAAAAAAATTGGTGGATTCCTGGTCCTAGCAACGGATTACCAGAAAAAACTACTTAACTGTCCTTACCAACTAACATACTTGGGTAACACCCACTTCTATTACTATAATTCAACCAATCATGTTTGTTTCTTATACTACATTCACATGGAAGGATACAATATTCAAGAAAGCAAAGCAAACACTTTTGCTTGATTTCGTTCATGCATTTGCACAAACCAGAATTCGGTAGTTCAAAACCACAGAAGGAATGGCACGCTACCCCATTAATTAAGAGTTTGTTTTATTTTTTTTTAAAGGATAATCAAACAAAAAGATAGGCTTCTTAATTAGTCAAGAAAGAAAAAAGGGATTATTTTCATGTAAGTTTCTAATGTTTTAGAAGAGTGTCCCTGCATCCATGGCCCATTAGCTCTCGAAGGCAAGCTAGTGTTGAAGGCACATGGAGGGCACAATCAGCAGAGTTAAAAACGAAGTGTGGGGTATACCTTTTTCAAATTAGACAACATTTTTAGATTATAAAATGGAATACCTAACATATCATGAAAGAAATGAGCAAGAACCTATTTTTTTTTTATATTTGTAAAAGAAATGCCACCAAAGCATTATTTAACACGCTATTTTAGGCACTTTTTATAAATAATTAAAACTTATTAAAAATTATAAAATTTTATGAATCTCACTTCTTATTTAAAAAATCTAGATGACTCATAATTATATAAATTTTAAAAAATTCAACAAATAAAAAAGAATAAACTATTATAAAAAAGTGTGATAAAATATATATTACTATCACTCCTCTCTATTTGTAAATACACATTATTGATCCCTACAACCTAATCCAACTTAATTTTCGTTTTAACTTTTATACACAAAATTATACTGTAGTCCTTACACGAACAATCTTTTTAATCACTATACCATGGCCAAGTGACTTTGTTAGCTTTGGATTCCCCAAAACCATCATAAAATTGGAATTGACAGTGTGAATCTGTTAGAAAATTCTGACAAATGCCAAACAACCAGAAAAATGTGCAAAACCTCAAAAAACAAAGACCTTTTTTTAAAAAAAAATTGACAATTTCAAAATCGCTAGAAAATTTATATCGACTTTACGCTGCTAGTTTTAATTTTGTAACAATTTTAGAGAATTTAGAATTAACAAAGTTACTTGGTAACTAATGGCATATATATAGACTAAAAGATAAGTGCTAGAGACTAAAACATTAGAGTTTTATGTATAACGACTAAAACTAAAAGTTGACATGAATATAAAGATTCAGTGATTAATTAAACCTTTATTTATCTTTATAATAAAAGGATTATTCAAATTTCTAGAATATTAGTATAACTACAATAGGAATTAAAAGTATGTAGAGTAAGAAAATCAAAATGGATTTAGCTTGTGAGATTAACTACATGTGATGTAGAGACAACATCGTAGTTAGTTACATCTATTAATGTAAAAGAAAACTTTAGCATGGTTATTAGTATATATTCCAGTCTTAAGTCTTTATTTATGATTCAACAGCTTGTAGTATGTCTGTTAAATTCTCTTGTTTACATACTTTTCTTTACACTTTAGTCATTTACGGCACTTTACTATTTTATCATTTAATTGAAGAGAATGAATACAATTTTGAGTGAAATGAAAAACATACTAATTAGCATAAAATTTAGATTTTCTTGTCAAGTAATGGACAACTTGATTTGTTTGTCTGTGAATAAATTGAATCTCACGCACAGTTTTGAAAAATAGAAAGTTTATGATCACAAGTCTTTAAAATGGAATATAATTTCATTTAGCCACATGACTACAGGAAATCTCTTTGGAAGAAAATCCCATATTAAGGAACATAATTCCTTTCTAAAATTTTTTCCTAAAAGGAATAATTGAGTTAGTAATTAATTATTTCATACTTTTAATCCAAACGAATTCAAAACCAAAATATCTTTTAACATAAATTTTAGCATTGCATATTATAAATATTTTAGCATATAAATTCAATACAATATTCTAATATTTCATCACGATATATATTCTATTATGTTTACTACAAATCCTTCATCAATATTTCAACATATAAATTCAATACGATACATAAATATAAATAAATATCAGTTTTTATAATTTGTAATTAACTATACAAAACACAAAAATGAAGGTAAAAATAAAAAAAAAAAAAAAAATTGGCCTCCTACCAACAAGGGGCAGATTTTGCTGCATTTGCCTGTGGGCTAGTGATGGCCACTAGACATTAGGAATTTTTATTTTGATTCAAACTTTTTTGTATATAAATTGTACGTGCAAATGGAATGCGTAGGATTCTAGCACAAGAACATCGTGCCTATGGTTGGAAAGATTCATAGGCCCCAAGTGTGTGCCACGTGTCCGGTTTGAATCAGTCAGTTAAAAGGAAAAGATTGAATAATTTATCAAAGCCTGCATGATTTGAATGTGATGTGAAAAAGAGATTGATTAGCAATACCAATCAGTTTATACTTTACATACGTCATTCAAAATTCACTCTAGTAGTACTCTACCTAGGCACTGCTGTAGAATTTGGCTTAGATTGAGTTTTAGATATTAGACGCAATGTATTTTTTAAGTTATGTTTAGGTTATGATTTATAATCAATTTAATAAAATACTAAAATGTATACTTTTTAATTTAAATTAATATAATTTATATATTACTTTAAAATATAACTTAGTTTAAAATACCTTTTACAAAAAATAATTATTTTTAAATTGATAAATTAATGATTTAATTATTATAAAAAAGCTTACAGTTCAAGTTATTACCGTGCTATAATGCAAAAAGTGTAATAACTTTAATAATATATAATAGAATTTACAGTTGAAATTAATATATTTTATAAATCAACACACTTTGATAAATATATTTTATTTTAAAATGTATCTTACAATTTTTTTATTACTATTTAATAATATTATTTTAGCCTATATTGTATAATATATATTTATTTTATATTATAAAAATTTATATTAAATAAATTTTTGAAACATATATATTTTGTAATTTAAATTCATAAAAAATATGTTTGAATATATAAATAATATTTTAGATTTATAATGAATAATTTATATTGTGATATAAAATTATTTTAAATGTTTAATTTTTTAAAATATTAAAATTTAAGTTAATGATAGAAATAAAAACAAAAGATTAGATTAAAAGACAAACGATTATAAAAAATTAAGCAAAGAAATAAAGATAAAAGGGGTAGTTTAACTTTAAGATGACTAAGAGAAATTTTTTACAACTTGCAAAAATGTGTGTAAAATATGTACTCTAAAAGAGAGAAAAAAAAGAATATTAACAATATCTCATTGAGAGAATAGAGAAGATAATAGTATGACGGTTTAACCTATGTTTTCTAATTTATAATATATGATTGATTTAATTAAATCCTTATAAACATACACTTGTTTTTCTTTCATCTTTTGTTATATTTTTCTATGGTATCATTGATCATATTTTTTTCTTTTAATCTGTTAATTACCCACCCTTCCAAAATGCAACGTGCTTTTATAAACATCCAACTGAACTATTAAGTATGTTGATCAATTGGCACAAAATAATTTTCATTTAATCAAAGATTTAGAGTTTGGTTTTGATTATACAACTAGAACATGAAAGTTTTTCACGATTTTTACAAACAACAGTCAATTTTTGTCTATGATGATTGATGAAGTCGTAAAGATATTTGTAATCTAAACTAAAAACAAAATTTATCCTATTCTAATTTAGGTAAAAAAAAATTTTTTAAATGATCAGATAAGTCTAATGATTTGTTGGACAAAGCTAACGTAACGCGTGAGGCGCATAGGGGGAGTATCTGGAATGAAGCAGAGAGACCTCAACATGGAAACATAGCTGCAGGTGGCAATATCTTAGAGGCCACCAAGTTCCCCTGTGCACTCCACTGAAACTCAACAACACTTATGCCACATGGTTAAGATTCCTTCCATATGGAGATTAATGGACATAACACCATTCAAGTTCAGCACCATACTCTTTTCCCTTTTGGACACCAACCCACCTTAATATACTAGACCATATGCATGTATGGCTCTTACATGTGGATTACTTAGACCATAATTGCTTTCACACACAGATGAGTTTTGATTATTATATAGTTAACACTACACCAGCTAGCAGAGAACATATTTTTGAATCTGATCGATCTAAACAACAGATAAAATGTTAAGCGATTATTGCTTCTTCTCTTCATGATTCTAGAGATCGATTAATGATGTTTTGATATTAGATTAACTTTTTAATTAAAGTTAGTTCATGAATTGGATTTGGAACAATTCACCATAATTGTTAATATATATGTTAGGGATATAATTTTGTTGATTATGCATGTGATCCTCCTATAGTTTCTTAAATCTAAGGTTTATTTCAATTAGTATAACTTAAAGCTATATGTATTTTCAGCTTTAAAGAATAGAGAGTAACTATTATGTAATTGAATTAAATTAATTTAATAATTTTTTTTTGTAAACCTAGCATATTCTTTAACTGAGAATTAGATATTAATCTCTTAATTAAGATATGAAGATTCACTTAAAAAGTTGATCTCTCTTAATGGATATTTTTTAATTACAAATTACAAGCATATTTTACTAAAAACAATCTTATTCAAACAAGTTTAGACTGTTATATGCGACAAAACTCTTCTTATCCTAAATTATGTATTGTTAATTGTTTATGAAACAATTGTGTTTTCTTTTGTGTAAATCCTTCAATTCTTTAGGAAAAAAAGATTTAGATTAATCTGGAGTTCGACTCGGAAATAAGTAAAATTTGATTAACAATTATTTCTGTCACGAATTGAAAATAATACCTAAATGATTCAACAATCATGATTTATTTACAACAATAAACAATAATAATGTAACAATTCTTTTAATGTTGTTCAAATTGTTTATTTAGTATATACTTTTTCATACACATAAATATGGAAACTCCTTGATTACATTATTAAGAGACATATTATCTACCCTTCACACCATATCAAGTTGGTAAATCTAACAAATTTGGTCATTAATTAAATGTTTGAACTTGGATTGTAGTATAATAAATTCTATCACCATATTGATTTATGAGAATTGGGAGAGGAGTCAAATTCCAATTTTTTTCTCTTCATCTTGCTTTGTTTTATTATATATATATATATATATATATATATATTACTTTGTTTTCAATAACAATAATTAGCATTTCAAAGTGAAGTCCAAATAGAAATAAATTAGTGAGTTGATAATTGATGTAATTCTTATAGGAACTTACTCACTGTTTACTACTTCACATTTTATCACATTGCCAATTTAGCATCATATGAATGTCATTTAAAATTAAAATTGAAAATCCAAATAAATAAATTTGGAATTGAAAAAACACTAAGAATTATAATCTCCTAATAATTATCATTTTTAAACTTCACAAAACTCTATCTTCTTCACTCCTTCTCTCCTTTTTTATTCTGAGAAAGTAAATTCAACATAATTTTACTTTAGAGTGATTTTTAAAGATATAATTTAAACATTTTTAGATACAGAAATACTAGTTAACAAAAAAACAAGTATTTTATCTAAAAAACGAGTATTTAATGAAAAAATTGATAATTTTATTGAAAACATAAAAATATCTAATTAATATTTACTTTTTTAAGTGATTAAAAACATTAATAAAATATATTAAATATTTCTTAACTAATTTTTAGTGTATTTGTTAACATGGCCTATTAAATATCATTAGTATATTCACATTTCCTTAACATTAAATAATATTATAAATAAAATTATATATCATGATATTTTAATTATAGAAATAATAATTTTTATTTGTAACAGTCATATATAATGTTTTCTTATTAAATTTAAACTACAAATATTCATTTTAATTTATAATTATAATATAAAAAATATAATTTTAATTGCATTTATAATTAAGATTGTAAATCTTAATTCTTTATGGAACACAAACATAAAATTCAAATTTATAAATCAATATTAATTGTTAGAATGTATTTAAACTGAAAACAAAATCCCGTGTTTAATTTCATTTCCAAATCTCATATTAACCCAAGAATAATGATAAAGTTAAAAAGAACTCGAATTAAAATGATTTACAAAGTTTAGCAAAATAATATATATATATATATATATATATATATATATATATATATATATATATATATATATAGAGAGAGAGAGAGAGAGAGAGAGAGAGAGAGAGAGAGAGAGAGAGAGAGATGGAAATTAATTTAAGAATCATATTTTATTATTTATTTTTTTTAAAAAAAAGCTCCATATTTATATATTTTTAGGATAGTAAAAAAAAGATAAGAGAGAGAAAAAATTATTTTATTTTTAACATTAAATGATAAAATATGATAATATTCTTAAATTAAATTTTAAAAACAAAAGAACAAAATGAGTTTTTAGTTCAATTTTTTTTACGTTGAGTGCTAATACACACCCAATAGGATGAATATTAGCATTTCCATATATTTATGAATAGTTAGACTGCACTTTAATTATAATTATGTTAATAAATTATAAATTATGGTACCGATTCATTTTTTAAAATATTTTGATTTACAAATTCTCAAATATAGTATGCATCATTATTTATAAAATAGTCTCAGTTAAGGTAATCTTAATCTAAACAAGTGTATTATATGAAGCACTTTTCTTTTACTCCAGAAACCTAGTATAGGTCTTTTAGACGTTCCCCGCTAAGATAGAGATGACATTAGATAATCTTTAAATTTTAGTGCTCACTTTTTGACAGATATTTTATAGTCCAGTAAAATTTGTCCGCAAAAAAGTATGACAAATGGTCTCGCCAATTAAGGAAATAAAAATACTAAAACAACTAGTAAAAATACTTAATACTTTAAGCAATTAAAGATTATTATAATCAATTTCCAATACTGTCAAACCACTTGTTTACAAGGCCATTAAACATTTATAATTCAGAAGTAGAGTTGAGAAGTTGACCTTAACGGAGCATAATAAAAAACTAAAAATAAGTTCAAAGTAAAGGGGAATTTCAATGATTTTGCTCCCACATAATTGGGGCAATATGTTTTAGTATAATGGAATATTGATGAACCAAGATGGGTATATTGGAGAGGAGTAAGCACTGACGCTAGTACCCAACGAAAAATAAAGGCCAAGTGGGCTTGAGCTTGGGTTGGGTGGGCCCATTATCATGTTCCCTTTTTGTCTAGGGGCCCACACTTCCTTTCCTTTTACCCTGATAACAAGTTTGGCTCTTTGCGTGACCATGGTTTAGTTGACTTTTTTAGCTTTGGATAATTCCCTTAAAGTACTCTACCGAACCAAAAGCTGCAAAATTATAAGCCTTTGTCTCTCAATCAGGTTGGTTAGGAGAAAGTGTAGGGATTGAAAATGTTTATTATAGCATATGGTGTGTGTGGGCATAAACTTTGGGAGCATGAAATGGTGAACAAGTGACTAGGTTGGATTGGAGCCAATTTGCCTTATAATGGTTCAGTTCGGTTCATATGTATTAATGGAGTGAAAGTCTCAGAGCTTCTCAAAGGGGAAAGCCCCCATTGGCCCACTCCATATGCTATATTAATGCTGTCTATCTTCATGTTAAAGAGCGAAGACTTTAAAAAAAAAAAAAAACATTCTAGTAAAGGTGGCCAGGTATATAGACAATTAATTATATTTATCTTCTTAGGTTGGTTGTGTGCATAGACCTAAACCTAATGGGCCATTTCATCCACTTTAATGTTGTTGTGTGTATGCTTTTGGTTTTTTTGTTTTTTTGGGTGGGGGGTTCCTTTTATCTAGAAGACTAGAATTATGCTAAAACACCATGTGAAGCTACAGTTTTGTATACAAAAATGTTTCTGACAGAGAAATTATCATATTTGTATAATGTTTATAAATTTAATTAATGAATATTTGAAGATATATCAAAGATTCAAAATAATAAAAAATTTACATTCAAAGTATGTACTATTTTGAATTTTTTATTAGTATAGTACATAGTACATATAAGTAACCACTACATTAATAATGTAAGATTGTTCAACGGTAAGAGTGTTTTAAAAGTATGTTTAAAAGTAAAATTACTATGGGATCGTGTTTGATTACCTTTTAAAATACATTTGAGGGTGGTTAGAAGTGTCATGGACTTCAACAACCACCCTCATCGGGAGATTTATTAGTAAGCTTCCCTTGTGTTGGATTCAAATCAGTCTCAAGACTTAGGCTGGATTCAAAAACTAGAATTATTATATTGTTATTGTGATTTGATGGTTTATTTAGGGGGTTAGTTTTTCAAGTTGAGAAGGTAGGGGATTCACTCATTCCTTCATAACACATTGGCGGAGATGTCGGAGATTAGAAAAGAGGGTGCAACAGTGAATATGCATATGGTGTGTTGTCTTGAGAAGAAAGGAAAATGTAAAAATGACAAAAAATAATGAAACACCACTGCTGAAAATTTCTCTGGCAGCAGGGCATGGTGGTCCATGATGGTAGCTGTAAGAAAGTGGAAGCTTAAAGGTGATGGAGAGAGAAGGGGTAAAAGGGAAAAAAAGAAAAAGAAAGAAAGAATAAATCTCAATCATCAATTAATAAAAATCTGACGATGTAAAATGCATCCTCAACTCTCCTTATAGCTAGAGTCTACAAAATTTAATGCCTTTAAGATTTTTGTGTGTGAGTGAAAATAATAAATATTTGTCAAGATTAAATCACAAAAGTTATGTAAGTTTTTTAAAAACTCAATCATTCTTTTAAGGAATAATATAACATTAAATTTTGAATATATATATATATATATATATATATATCCTAGATATACTTATCTCACTCTCATATTAAAATAGTCATCCTAATATTTGTGTATGTCATGTAAAATCGTGATAATTCATATATGTTTATATGATCCAAATACTTAACTTACTTTCATATAAAACATAGTCTATGTGTGTGTCATGTGAATTCTTGATTATCTAGATCATCCATATATGTTTATCTATCCATATTTAATTAATTCATTCTCATATAAAAAACATTCATTGTAGTGTGTATGTACGCGTGCGTAGGCATGCGTATGTGTGTGCATGCATTCGTGTGTAGTCCTCTCAATGCATGTTGTGCATGTATGGGTGGGTGAGTTTGTTCATGTTTTATCTGTGTAATGAACCCAACTCCATGAGAACCTAGTTTGCCTCCTACAATCTTCCCCTAACCTTGTATGGGTGGGTGTGTTCATGTTTGTGTTTGTAATGAACCCCTTACCTCAGACGTAAAGCTTTACAAAGATTCCCCACCCACGAGTTTCACTATTAATTTACCCAAACCTTAAACTGCATTCAATTAAAAAAACCCTAACCCTGGACCACATGCAATAAAATATCCACAACCACCCAAATATTCATTTTATGGTTTAGGAACTGAACCTCACATTATACCGACTCCAGGTTCTTCCTTCCTGTGTGTAGCTGCATGAGATTCACATTCAGGTGAAAATGCATTACCAACCATTGATCTGCTACCAGCACACTCAAGATTCGAATTCACGATCTAATGTTTGTCACCAAGACATTGGAGTAACATCAATGCCTAACAGTTCTCTATCACTCGACACCAAAAGAGAAAGAAATGAGTTTGTGTTGAATAGAAGCATTGTAAATCCTTATTTTGTTAATTGTTATTACTTTTTTTTTTCAAAAATATTATTAGTTTAAAAAATGGTGCATTAATGTTAATTACTAATTAAGAGGCATCCTGAAACTAACCAACACAATAAGTTACATGCCAGGTTGATGTCAGTTTCTAACATTCAACGAGACCTTCTGGACAGAGGCACCAAAATCATGAATTTTGCAAACTAGAGGGACCAAAATTATAATTTAACCTAAAAAATGTCATTTGTTCTTATAAAGGGAAGGTTCTATCATAATAGTAAATTATGTTGCACCTTGGTGATAGATTGATTATGGGTTCAAAGCTATAAACAAACAATTTGTATATGCATGAATAGGACAAGAATAAGATTGCTTAGAATGACCCCCTCCCTCATACCCTCGTATAGTGAGGAGCTTTCTGGCACCGAGTATGTTAAGTAGTTTTATGATTTAGTCTTATAATTTATTGTGATCATATGTACTATGTTTGTCCCTAAATATAATTTTTTTTAACTAATTCACATCCTTTAAGGAAGTTGGTTAATATAGTTAGTAGCATTAAATTTGTTAACAATTTGTATTATTTTGCAAAATTACTCTTAAAATTTTCTAAACTCATAATCTCTCTCTTTCACATTAATTACTTTCTCACCTAATTAATTAATGCGTGCTAGTCTTCTTATCAATTCTTATAAGAGGGATTATGCATTTATCTTTTTAATACATAGCATTTATTGTAAAATAACTAAGAATATTTGGGTAAAAAATAATTAATGTAAAAGACAACTTAAAAAAAATCTTATAAAAAGTGACAAAAAATTTGAAAAAAAAGTCTTATAAATTTTGAGGTGAGATCATTGATTACATCTCCCCTAGTCTTAAATATTTATTCATAAATATATAAATTTTGAAGCATGCGATAATATAAAATGAAAAATATTAGTAACTACTATGGAATATTTTTCATAAAACTAAATGAATATGTTGTTTTCTATTAAATCTTATTTGTGTACGTGCCCTTTTAATTTTTTTTATTAAAGATATATTTTAAAATGGATATTGATCCTCATTTTTTTTGTCTACATCATAAGTATTTTTCATCGGAGGTAATTTTGTTCAAGGATTTTTTATTTATCAAAATGAGTTATTTTGTAAAATTAATTATGTGGCAAAAATTATGCATGATAGGTAAATAGGTAGGATTATTATAGGCGACAAAATTTTTTTTAGTATTTAATGTAATTCCATATCACGGACTCAAACTTTTGAAATCTTTAGATAAACTGAAATAATCTCACTTGATTCACGTAATTGATGGTTTGTTCCTATTTTTTTTTTCGTGCATTTTGTATTGATTTCCTTCGCACCATATAACACCACTGATAAAAAAAATTAGCACATAAGTTGGCATTATTTGTGTCGTATAATCATTTTTGTTTAGTGCTCACTCTTATGCTTTAACTTACTTTTCTTCTTCTTTATTTTGATGATGTCAAAAGTAAAACTTTATGTCTTTTCCTTTCTCTTCACATATTTCTCATAATTCTTATCTTTCCATAGAACTCATAATTTATTAAAGCACAATAACTACCAACAATAAAAACGAGTCATGAAAACTAATCAAATTCATGTAAAATTAATTCCTAGCAAAGTTTTTCAATTTATATAACTCCTACATCTTCTTAATATAATATAATAGTTATTTGCCCACAATATCTCTAAATTAATCTTGTCATTCCTTTGCCACCAATTATCCAACGCATATAACCTTAAGCATTCTTACGAGTAACAGAGCCTATTACTACACAACACCTCGCCATTAAGTTACTTATCAATTAATATCTACTTCAATCCAACACTAAGTTACAACTACCATTACAGTGAAAACCACAAGTAGCACATAACTCAATTTTTAGACTTCATTTTTAATTCCTATTTAAAAATACATTAAAAAAATCAAATAGGTTTAGAAGCAAGTATGGTGTTGAATTGACTGGAGATGATTATAAAGTTTATGAGTAAAGTTTATGATGATGTTGTGATGTTCTTTCATAAGAAAATTCTCAAAGGTGTTACTACAAAAGTACATTAGAATATGTAAACACACATAATATATTAGTATTCTATTTGGGAATATTATAATTTCTTTTGTTCAAAAAAGAAACAAAATATAATTAGGTGTTATAGTAAAGGAAGAAATTAAAATTGGAAACCTAATACCTTTCTCGTGTTAAAATTTTGCAGTGATCAATGTAATAACTGTTACTTAAAATTATCCCTTTTATAAACGCCTGGAGAAACAAGTATTTGATGTGGTACAGGATGTAGGATAAATTAGTAAAAAAGAAGTATATTAAATTGTTATCTCACACATTGAATTATTTTAAAGAAGTTCAGTTGTTATGGGCCAATTAAAAATGATGATTTTATTTATTTATTATTATTATGGTTAAGACACTCGATCGCATAGCTCGTGGGTTAAAATATAGTATATATAGGTATCTATTTTTATATTTTTTTTTTATGTATCCATAGCTAGGTAGCTATTTCTGTGACTAAGTTATATTCATTTAGCTTATACGAGTACTATCCTACGGTAACAATCTTCATACACCTGCATGCCCTCACTTTGAGAAGTTTTTTTAATCACTGAATTTGCTGTAACTTAAATCATTTGCACTTTTTTTTTCCTATATATAAAATCATTTGCACTTTCAAATAACCGAACCCTCTCTCAGATAAAGTTTTCGTCCTCTCCTTGAACTCCCAAATATGCAGATTTCGTCCAAACTCCAACACCCAACACTTTGGGAAGAAATTAAAGTTACAAGAAAGGTGCAACAAAGAAATGGCACATGCTACCCTTTTTTCTATAATTAATTCATTAATATCCACAAACAACAGCGCACATATAGTTAATTATCCACTGCAAAAAAGCTTTATGGTACCATCAAGTCTCGGACATTTAGGTACAAAACTTTTGTCTCCTCATAGAAAAATCAAAACATGGCATGTGCTAGCTTCATCTCTTCAAGGCCTTAGGCCTACCATTAATTACAAAAAAGAGAAAAAAAAAACCTTCATTTATCATACCATGTTTATCTGTTTAGGATACTTTAGGTTAGTCTTCTATCATGATAAAATTGTACACATGCAATTGACCACCGATATTCATGTTTCTAGGGTTTAATTCCATGAACATGAAACAAGGTAGGAGGATAAGGGTTAGGAAAATAAAGAGGAGTAGTGTACGTATGTTGGTTCCATCATGATTTCACTTCATCATCTTTCAATTCCAGGGGTCACCAATAACCGAAAGGGGGAAATGAGAAAGAGACAAAGTTTTCTAGTACCCCACAGTGCTTTCAGCAAATAGTAGAGGAGATGATAAAAAGAACCAAAGAATTGGAATAGGTCAATAGGAGCATATTATTGAGTGGATGTCGAAGAATATACTGTGGATGCCAATCCAATCAAGACACAGAAGGACCCTGCAAGGCAGACACTTGTGATTTGTGTCCTCTAGTGTCAACTTTTAGTGCAGACACACCCCAACACACACACACATCTTTTCTATCCTCTGCTTTTGTGGGGACAAACCCTATGGGTCAAGGGCTTTTTATCACACCTTATTCTCAATCAACCTTCCTTCTCTTTTTCCTTTCTTGTTTAGCCTCGATAACATTGGCTAACCATTCATGCCTCTTCTTAATCTTCTTTTTGGGTAGGTAATCTTGTTTTGTTTTTTTTTTTATTGGTAGTAATCGAATACATAAATTTATAATAATTGAATGTATATGATTAATCAATTGAGTTAAACACAATTGGTTTTAACTGGTATAAAATTATTATAAGTGATATTTTTTTTCTTCTTATAAATATTTAAGGTTTTTATGTATTTAAAATTAAAAATAAGACTATTTAATAAATTAAATAATCTTGTATCAATTAATTTACATGCTCATAGAATAATTTTAATATCAGATTAAAAGTCGTCATTACAAGTAGCTGAATAATTGTCTCCCTTATTTAAAGATTGGAGTTTGAATTCAAGGAAGGATTACTTTACTTCTAAAGTGAATGACTCAATGAAAGGAATTAGTTGGGTGTTAAATAAAAATTTTAATTACTTTTTTTTATTATACTAAAAAAAAGAATGTCTTTTCTCAATTTGTTTTTTTTATTGATAGACATAATAGGATTAGAATGACTAATTATAGCGGTAGTCAACAAAATAAAGCTGAATTAAAACTCATCAAAACGTGAACTAACGTGTGAAAGCAATACTAATAATTTTGAAATCAATATATATATAATTTGTTTTTTTCTTTTCTTTTTATACTAGTTTGATTGACCCGTAGGCGCGACGCACATGCTATACTAAGTTTATTCTTAAAAAAGAACTATTTAATAGTAATATTTTATGCATCTCATATAAAGTAGGTAATGTTATATTAATTAATATAAGTAATACCAAAAGTATCAATTCAAATAATGTCAAAATTAATTTAAGACAATTTTTTATGGTTCCTAATTTTATTTAAAATAAATCTTGTAGTTTGGAAATATGTATTAATAGATACAGATTATTTTAGTTCAATACAAGTTTAAATTTATTCTTACCTTCCTTAGAATAAAATTTTACTATTGAACTCTAATG
Organism: Glycine max; assembly: GCF_000004515.6. Classification (NCBI taxonomy): domain Eukaryota; kingdom Viridiplantae; phylum Streptophyta; class Magnoliopsida; order Fabales; family Fabaceae; genus Glycine; species Glycine max. The sequence goes on along the minus strand of NC_038251.2, from coordinate 49,749,667 downwards.
TAACGACAGATCTGTAAAACTCTAGCTTTGGTTAGAATAGTTTTAACACAACTCACGATATCTTTAAAAACTCTACAAATAAAATTAGCTTATACATAACTTAAAAATAAGACTTTAAAGAAAATAATGTAAAAAAAATTCTATAAATTAATTTTAATTAACTTATGGACTATATAGCTTAGTTTATTTCTTCTTATTTTCTTTTTCTAAAAATACTTACAAAAAATTTATCCAAGCATACCCTTAAGCATCTTACTTATATTACAGGCTCACCCTTCCAATAAACATGTTAATTTAAGATTTCAACTTGTTGTAGTTGAGACTTTGTGAGTATTTAAACTAAATAGGAAATAAGTACTGTAAAATTTATTCATTATCTCCTATATATTTTTTATAACTAAATTATATATATATATATATAAAGGGATTAAATTATACTGATCTAACTTTAACAACTATTATATAATTATATAACTTTTAATTCTTTAACAAATAATTATAAAAATTGCACCAATATAACTTTAACAACTATTACATTATTTTATAACTTTTAATTGAATAATATCTTTTTAAAACTCATCATTAGATCGAAAGTTTATTTTATATAGATTACATATGTAAAATTTCATATTAATTCAAAATCATTTGCTATCTCATTTATGTAGATTAAAATTGACATAATATAAATATTTTAAAATTTATTAAAATATGAATCATTTAATTACACTAGTTATAAATTTGTGATTTAATTGAAAATTAAGTGGGAATTAAAATTATAATTAACAAAATAGTAAATAATCCCTTAAAAATAGTAAATAATATTGTTTTGAACTTTGAAAACTACATATAAATAAGAACATATATTTTTTCTCTCTATAATAAATTTTATTGTTTTGTATAAAATAGTTTTGAAGTTTCCTATTGTACACCTTTTCATTTTCACTTCACAATAAATATACACTAGTTGTAAATTTGTGATTTAATTGAAAATTAAGTGGGAAGTAAAATTATAATTAACAAAATAGTAAATAATCCTTGAAAAATAGTAAATAATATTAATTTGAACTTTGATAACTACATATAAATAAGAACATATATTTTTTCTCTCTAAAAGCCAATAATTAAAAAGAAATAGAGTATTAAATTAAAAAATGGTCAACATAAAAATTTAAATGAGAGAAAGAGATAAAGGGTATATTTTGGGCATGATATTGTTCTCTAATCAAATTTCCTTCCAATTGGAAGCTTCATTGGTTTTAACAATATAGCCAAAATTGAAGAGAGTTTAGTTTAGGAGGATACTTAAATAACTTTCTGAGTCTAGTTTAGGAGGGTACTTATTAACTTTCTCATGAGTCTTGTGGGCACTGATAAAGGAGTTAAAAAATATTTAATATAGAAATTATACGAGAATATAAAAAAATTTATCAACAATATAATTTTATACATTTTAATAAAACCCTTTCTTCATTTAGTTCTTTAACATATATGTTCTAATGACATTGGTTAATACTTGTCTAACTTTTTTTTACACACATCACAATAATTATAAAATAATCCTCATCGTGCCACTTTCCTTTATAGTGTAATCCTTGTTTAGAAGCATAATCAACCTGCTATAAATCACCATCTGATTTAGGGATGACTTAAATGTTTTGGTCATTAATCTCCCTAGATCAATCTTACACCTCGAAATCATTGTTTTCCAGGTATATAAGATCTTTGACAGAAACGTAGATCATATAAAGTGCAAATCAAACGTGTATAAAATATATATACATAATACCTACCATATCTAGAAAATTGGCATCTTGGTCTAAAAGAAATTAAAGAGAGAAAGAATGTTGGTTCAAATCTCTACAATCGAATAACTTTTTAAAGAGTTTATTATTTGTTTTGTAGGTGTAGACCCTATGTTTTTTTGTTTGTTTTTTTACCTAACTCTCTACAATTACTTCGCCTAGAAATTTATACCGTGCCTAACACTTATATCGTCTTGTGGATATAGTTTACTTAAAATAGTAGTCTAAAAAATTCATAACGTAATCTGGTTTGATTCTCTTGAACATACTTTACATTATATATAAATAAAAGAAGTTTGATGCATTGGCAAAATTTTAGAACATGTTATAATTTGGAGAAGATTGCGGGAGAGAATCATTTAACTTATTATGAAATTAAGATGATAGAAATTATGAAGATATAAGATTCGTTGAATGGTTAAGAGAAAAAAAAAGATCGGATAAGTTTGATTCTTTTTACTAGCAAAATTATTAGTCTAACAAATTAACATTTTTTTATTAAAAAAAATAATAGAAATGATGCTATCATTAGACCCCGCCAAAAGATAAGTAGTGATTGTACCTCAATTGATGTTTTTTCTTCTATACCAAACGTTCGCGAGCGAGACAATCTGATGCATTATCTTCAAGCACGTGAATCTTGATTTTTAATTGGATTTCATTATTGGAGGGTATAAAAAAACAAATGGAAACAAAATTGTACATAAAAAGAAGACATGCTTAACTAAGTAATGTGTGTGAGAAGAAAATATTGGGTGTTAATTAAGAAGTCTTCATTTGGATAATTATTTTATAAAATTTAAATTATTAGAATAGATATTATTGATACATATTAACCATATGATAATTAATTGATAACATATATAGTAAATTCAGATCAATTGAATTCTCTATTAATCTGGAATATGATAATGTTATTTTTTTTTTGGAAGTAAGGTATTCTTATAGGTGGAAGTCATAGGACTAACTCTCGAGACTTAGAGAACATTAAAGTGAGTTTTGTCTCTCTCAACAAAGTCTTTTTCATATGCACGGTCAAGGAAAGTTAGACCCAACAAATATTCAACCAAGATAAAATTTGCTAATCAGCCCCACCGAACAAGTATCCAGGCATATTTTGCAAGGTATTCAACTAAGATACTTTCCCTTATTGGAAATCTGCAAGGTACTTACTGACGCCACCAAACAGGTATTCATACATAATATGCAAGGGCCACCTATTTGGATCCCATATCTCCCCTAAAGGAGCAAGCTCATAAATAATTAGGGGAAATGTAAACATAAACACCTAACCTCACTTAAAGGAAGATTACCTAGATAGTAATCTAAACACAAAGGCCCATGGTCCAAGGCCCATAAAAGTTTCATTGTTGTTACACGTTTACCATACTTATTGCTCAGAGCTGAGATCTTACTTTTGTAGGTACCACCCCCTTCGAACAAATCTCATTTGAAGCACATGAGGACGAATGAGACCAAAAGAACCTTACCATAAGAGACAAAGGCATCCAGTCACTATTCAACAGGAACATTTTGGTGTCCATCGTGGGGCCATGTAAGATAGTTCCCAACCCCGAGTGTTATGCTAGTCTTGCAAAAAAGGATGGATATGAAAACAACAGCCTAGCTAGGACAACAACACCACGACCAAGAAAATGTACAAGTAGAAGATCAGGACGACTTGTCACCTGTGGTAAAACAACTACAAATGCAAGTCTCCAATATGCGTCAATACCATGCCCAAGAGATCTCAACTCTCTGATAGAAAAAAGCTCAACTGCAAAACTGTGATCACTCATGACGTCCGGATGAAGAGACACTGTCAAAATTGAGGAGAGTCCATGACACACGAGATGCCCTAAGCCACAAATGTCAGTGTCAAGTCGGATACCCAACACCTGTCTGTGAACACATTTAGAAAATAGTTACAACAGTACAAGAATCCTTTCGTCCCCGACATCATGGAGGCTACCTTGCCTCCCAATTGGAAAAGCATGACCATTGAAACGTACAATGACACCAGTAAACCAAACAAACACCCAGATGTCTACATCACGCAAGTTAGCCTGTACACCACAAACGATGTCGTGTTGTGACGAGTCTTCCCCACCTTGTTGAAAGGCTAGGCTCTCCATTGGTTTACTTGTTTACCCCTGAACACGGTTGATTCTTTTGAAACCTTGGCAGCTTGTTTTGGCACCCAATTCACGACCAATCGGCCTCACCAGCTAACCTCGATGGCATTGATCAACATACACTAAGAAAATAAGGAACCTCTTTGGAAAGACAACCCCCAACATCCAAAACCTACACCTTACAATTGCCATGCACCACCTTATGATGGCTTTCAAACTATGTCCCTTTGTCAATAACTTATGCAAAAAAACTTGTGTTTGATATGGATGAGCTTTGCTAGAGGGTCATAAAGTACATGCAGGTGGAAGAACTAGCTGAATACATAAATCAAGTTTGAGCCAAAGTGACCACAACAAAAAATGATTCAGACAAACCAAACTCTACAAAGATAATGGATGAGGGGTAAAGGGATTGCCCACCCAGGGAACCCAATACAAACTAAATAGAATTGCAGGGGGATTCACAAGAGGAGAGGCTTGAATAATTTTTATGGATTCCATCATTTCACCAATTCAAACTTAATAACGAGCTAGCAATTCTCCTTCTTTTTGCCATTGAACTTCCCATTCAAATTCTTTGACAACTTCAGCTAGGAAGTGGCACCTTCGAGTCGTTTGATTTATTAACATGGTTTCCCCACACAAGGCCCCAAAAAAGCCACCCATCACCTTTACCACATCTGATTTCAAGGCGATATATCCGGTTCAGGACGATCCAGTGGTGATCAGTGTCGAGATCAACAAGTGCGTGGTTCAAAAGACATTTATTGATTAGGGGAGTTTGACCAATATTTTATTCCATTGTCACAAACTCTCCATATGCTGAGAAGCAAAACCTATAGTTCAAAGAAAAAGAAAGATGGAGGAAGAAAGGTGTCAAGCAGTATGGCAAGAAGTCTCCAAATTGCTAACAGCTCGTATTTTCCAAGAAATAGACTACACAACATGGCCTGCAAATGTCATCATGGTCAAAAAATCGAATGACAGATGAAGGATGTCAACCGATTACATAGACTTAAGTTGAGCTTGTCCAAAGGATGCATACCCTCTACCCAACATTGATCGCTTAGTGGATGAAGTGGTAGACCACAAAATTCTAGGTTTACTTGATGCTTACTCCAATTATAACCATATCAGGATGGACCTAGCCGACGAGAACAAAACTGACTTTATAACCGAGTTGACAAATTACAGTTACAAGGTAATTCCATTCGGATTAAAGAATTTTGGGGTAACATATTAGTGCCTAATGGCAAAGTATTTGGGGCTCAAATAGGAAGAAACATGGAGGTATATGTGGATGTCATGGTAGTAAAGTCAGATGACTTGTCGACTCATATCAAGTGCTTAGTAGAGGTGTTTAGCCAACTACAGAAGAATAATATGAGAATAAACCCATAATGTGTGTCTTTGGGGTCGAGAGGGAAAAGTTCTTAGGTTTCCTTCTAACCCATAGAGGAATACATGCAAAGCCGGATAAGTTTCAAGTCATCTTGGAAATAAGAATTCCTAATAACTTGAAAGAAGCACAAAGGTTGGCTAGCCGAATAGTCTCCCTGTCAAGATTCCTGCTAAGAACTGTCAAGAAAGCCAAGTTGGTTATGAACCTCCTAAAAAAGACGAAGCACTTTAATTAGAGTGAGGAATGTGAGTGTGCCTTTCAAGAGTTAAAGTTGGCACTGGTTACCCCCTAATACACGCAAAGCTAGATACCAACAAGAAACTCATCGTATACCTTTTGGTATCTGCAAAAACCCTCAGCGTAGTCGGAGTCCAAGAATTGGACAGTGAATTGAGACCAATATATTTCATTAGCTGAGTATTGCAAGACCTTGAGACCCGATACTTATTGATGGAATATGTGGAATTAGCATTGATTAATGCCTCACGATGCCTCTAACAATATTTCCAAAGCCATAGAATTATTGTCCAAACTAATTGCTTGGTTGCTAAAATATTGCAAAAACCCGAACTGGTTGACAGACTGATGGCATGGTCCATTGAACTACCAGAATTTGAGATATAATATGAGTTGAGGGGAACAATCAGAGTTCAAAACTTGGTAGATTTTGTGAATGAATTCCATTCACCCCCGCCTGAGCCCATAGATGATTGGTGGAGATGGCTCATCTAATTGACACGGCAACGGAGTAGGAGCCATATTAGAGGGACCAAACAATGTAGCTTTAGCAAAGTCACTAAGTTTTGGATTCAAGGTCACCGATAACCATGATAAGTAAGAGACGCTACTTGCCGGCTAAGGCTGGCAAAGGAAGTGGGGGACTGGAGTGTCAAATGCCGAAGCAATTCTTTGTTTGCATTTGAACAGATTAACAAGGACTTCCAAGTGAGAGACTCTTAATTGCTAAAATATGACCATGCATTCTCAAACCTAAGAGAAGAATTTGATGAAGTACGTGTGGCACATATTAACCGAGATTGCAATGATCGACTGATGTGTTAGCACAATTAGCAAGCTCGCTAAAACCTGGACAATTGATAACATTCATATAGCAAATACTCCTCACTCCTAATGTATTGGCCAAAAGGTGCACACAAGTGGAGGAGGGGGAGATGGAAACATGGATGGTAGACATCACTAAATATTTGACCAAAGGAACACTCCCAATAGACAGAGGGAAGGCAAAAAAACTTAGGACCCAGGCAATTAGGTATGTCATGATAGCTGGAGAGTTGTATCGGCAAAATTTCTCATCACCATCACTCAAATGCCTAAACAAGGAGTAAGCTGACTATGTCCTAAGAGAAATTCATGAATGTGTGTGCAAAATGCATTCGGGGGGAGATGAATGGCGACTAGAGTGATAAGAGCGGAATACTACTGGCCAACACCAAAAATAGATTGTTTGGAATATGTCAAAAGAATGGGAACTTAATCCATCAACCAGCCAAAGAGTTGCACTCTATCACTTCCCCATGGCCTTTCGCCATACGGGGAATTGATATCTTGGGACTTTTCCCTATAGCCGCAGGGCAACGCAAATTCTTGCTAGTGGCAGTAGACTACTTCACTAAATAGGTTAATGTCGAACCCATGGCCATCATCAATGCTCAAAATGTCCAAAAAATTATTTGGAAAAATATCATTACTTGTTTTGGCATCCCATGTGTCATTATAATAGATAATGGTTTACATTTTACAAATAGAAAGCTCAATGAGTTCATGATAGGTCTTGGTATCAAGCATTGAGTTACATCCATCGAACACCCTCAAACAAATGGTGAAACTAAAGAAGCTAAGAAGGTGATTTTGGTTAGAATTAAAAAAGTGTCTTGGACAAGACAAGGGAAAATGGGTTAAAGAGCTTTTGGAAGTCTTGTGGGCATATTGGTGCACTCCCCATTCTGTTACACAATCAAGGAACTCGTGTGTCTCTAACTTCATGTTTTAAGAATAATAATACAAATTTAAACTAAGTCATAAGTCTTATGTTATTCACACACACGCACACGCGCGCGCGCGCACACACACACACACGCACACACATATTAAAAAGTCTTTGACTTTTTAAGTTAAAGGATAGGAATAAAGCTTAATCATTAGATTTTATGTTAAATGGTCAAGTTTAAAACACATTAAGTCGTGAGTTTTTTTAAAAAAAATTATATGACTTTCTAAGTCATCACATAACATTAAATCTTGACCTTCATATATGTCTTACAAACTATTTTTCTCAATCCACAATTTTTGTCCTTTCATTTTAAAATAGAAACATTTGGTTCTCCTATTTTAGAAAATCTACAATTTTTGTCCAATATAATGTTCAATTTTGCCTATGTTTTATTTTTTTATTTTGGTTCAATTGAATCCTAAACCTAACATATTCTTTTGAGGTACCATCAATAAATTATTTAATTAATTAAAATGTAATCAATAAAAAAATAAATGTAGGAAAAATTGAGAATTTGACCAGAATTATAGATTTTTTTTTAAAAAAAATAGTAGACCAAGTATCACTATTTGGAAATCGGAGGACCAATGTTAATTATGAATTCGACAAAATACGGAGACCAAAGTTGTATTTAAGCCTAAAAATAATACTTTATAATACCTTGCATATAATTGTTCAAGCACCTCCCATCCTTGGCATATTTTTGGAAGCTTAGATGTTGTTTCCCAAAACTAACAATATGAAAATCCTCTATTATTTTTCGGTTTTGCTACTTGTCCTTTCCATTGGTTTTGGTATGCATTGCTTTTTGCAAATTGAAGACATTTGGTTTGTTATGTCATTGGCAAGCATATCAAATTACACAAGTAATAAAAAGAAAAACTTAAGTATGATTTCCCAAGAAACTTGTCTAATATTAGGCAAATTGCACAAAATCACTATCTAGGCTAATAAATATCACAAAAACAAAAGACAAATTTTTTGGTTGATATTTTGGGACATAAAAACATAACAAAGTAAAGGAAATGTAGTTAAAATGCATTTTTGGTGGTTTTCTAGTTAAAAACAAAGCTTCAAATAGAAGGGTTTTCAAATGATAATGGTATTTTTGGGGTCAGACTTCACCAAACGTTAATCTCTTCTGACTTTATTGCATAAAATATACTCCATTGCAACTCAATATTAAAATCAGTCAAAAAATGCTTTCTTTACTTATATAAAGACCTTTGATGAAAGCAAGTTTAGTTTTAGGTGTTAGTGAGAAAAGATTGTTTGTTTGTGTTCAATCAAAATAGTTAATAGATCTATTCAAAATAAAAGCAAAGAGAGAAAAAGAAGAGCGCACAATGATTTTTATATTGGTTCAACCCAACTTGGGCTACATCCAATCCTCACCCTTCATGATGAGATTTAACTATATGAACCAACCACTGTTGAACCAACAACCACTGGATTTCAACAAACTGCAGCACTCCTACTGGACTTCAAATCTAGCCTCAACTAGGCCAGTTACACCATTGGATTTCAGCTTTGTCAGCCACTTTTTGACTTACAATAGTAAAAGGTATCTATGCTTTTGACCACACAAATTACATATCTTCACCTCAAAGAGGGATTCCACTCAAGAAGTGTTTTCTCATTTCTATCTAGTAAATATTATAGTTTACAAGCTTAATACAAAAGTGGGTCATTCTTAAAGAGTGTTGAAGCAGAAAATGCATAATTATCACTCAAAGATTTGCTCATGTTGTTTTTTTTTCGAAATGCTTTGACTTATTCAAGATGCTCTTTGAAAAAGCCTCATAAAGCTCACAAGAAGATCGTTGAAGTGGGCTCTACTCAATGACAGACTTTTGGAGCCAGTAGGTAGACTTGACAGTTGTCATGAAGTGACAGCTTGCAAAACCATTATGAGGTAGTCATTCTGAGGAACCTTTCTAATGAGCATATTAAAGTATCATTAGAATAGTCATTGTAATGTTTGCTAAGAAAGAATCCATACTTGATATATTATGTTGATGAAGTTTAAGATGATATTCCATTCTAAAGTAGCACAACTTCCTCAAACTTAACACTTCTACCAAGCTCCAGGCATTTCGAAGTAGATTGCTTCATAAACATTAAGTGAAGGTTTAGTGCTAGTCTGTTAGTGTTTTGTCCAAGGTCAGACTGTGTAGTATCTTCAGTCTTTTATTTTGATGCTTCTCATTAGTGCTTTTCATGGACAAATTCAGCTTTCAACAAGTTATAATCTTCTTGTGTAGTTAGCTTTTACTTTTTGATGTGCGCTCAGTTTGTGTGGAACCATGTCGAAAGTAAAGTGTTGTCAAATTCAGTCTTCTGAAGTGTCCTTGTTAGGGAGATTCGAGGGGTACACCTGTGGACCACGAGCCACCACATAAGGAGACCTGACACCACACTCTAACCCAAAACCTTAAGGCTCAGGTTTATGGGTCTTCTCCTCACTTATATGATGCTCAACCTTTCCACTTTTACCCGATGTGGGACTTTACCTCACACTTGTACTCAACACATCTCCCCCTCAAGTGTGAGTCTCTTCCACATCGTAGCCTTCCCCTCAAGCGGAAGCTTTTATCATCCACGAGTATAGCCATGGCCACCTGCGGTACTTGCCCTGCCCGCTAGCCATTCTGGCCACCCCGCTTCACCTGCGGGGCACGCTGTGCCGCTAGCCATTCTGGCCACCTGCGGTACTTGCATACTCGTCTGAGCCGGTCACCAACTTGAACCATCGGCTCTGATACCAATTGTTAGGGAGATTCGAGGGGTACACTTGTGGATCACGAGCCACCACATAAGGAGACCTGACACCACACTCTAACCCAAAACCTTAAGGCTCAGGTTTATGGGTCTTCTCCTCACTTTTTTGGTGCTCAACCTTTCCACTTTTGCCCGATGTGGGACTTTACCTCACATTTGTACTCAACAGTCCTCTGTATGTGTGGCATCATTTGGAAGACTTAATGTTGTTCCTTGAAAATCATTCTGAGGTGGTCATACCATTTTTAAATCCAGTCTTCAAAGTCACGCTTCTACATCATTCTGTGGCAGCTTTATTCTGATGCTTGATGCTCTCTATGTGATCTTCTTGTTTCAAGACCTAGTTGTTCGATAAACTTATCAAGGATGAGTACTACGAGAGAAGTTTCCTTCATCATGCTGACGTGTTCAGGAAATCTCCTGAGTTCATAAATCACTAATAGTTGTTCTGAGCAAACCTTTATGAGCATCATTTTGAGAACATGTATAAACTTTTAATAATTTTGTCACTAAAACATTTGAACAAAATATTAGTCATTTCATAAACCCATCATCCTACCATTTTTCTTAACTAATGATTTGTCATAATTAATACTAGGGATATGGATTCAACAGATTTCAAACTAGGGTTAGCTCTCATCTCTCCCATAAATGACAACTAATCCATTTATACACATAAGCAGAGTTTGTATTTTCAGTGGCTCTTTGCTTAGCTAAAACAAATTGCTTAGCCAAAGTGCAAAATATCCTATGTAAAAAATATCCTATGTTCAAAATATTTTGTGTACCACTGCCTTGGAGATTGCTTCAGCCCACAAAGAGATCTTTTCAACCTACAGACAAAATTTTTCTCCCTTTCACATCGCAAAACCTTCAAGTTGTTGCATCAGAACGTCTTCTTCCAATCTTCCATGGAGAAAGGTTGTTTTGACATCAAGTTGCTCTAAATCCATGTCCAAAGTAGTTATAAGAGCCAATAAAACATGTAATGAAGTGTGCTGAACTACTAGAGAGAAGATCTTGTTGTAGTCCACTCCTTCTTTTTTATTGTAGCATTTCGCTACCAAACGTGCTTTATACCCGATGACTTCATCATTGGACGACACAAATTTTTTCTTGAAGATCCACTTGAGCCCCACTACTCGTCTACCTTAAGGTAATTCAACTAAATCATAAGTCTATTTTTTTCTAAAGGGATTCCATCACTTCATTCATAGCCATTGTCCACTCTTCAGCCTCAAAAGAAGAAATTGCTTCCTAATAAGTGGTTAGTTAAAATTAACTGATTTCTTCTACTAACTGTAGAGTATAAGACACTATATTATCAAAGCCATACATATCTTTCAAATGTTTTGATTTGTCTTTGACACTTTCTGGGTGTTGTGGTTTTCAGCTGTATCGAATGGTTCTGACTCGTCCAGTCAGACTCCTCAACTGGTGCCAAATTCACATGTTGAGGTTGTATTTGAAGTTCTTGATCAGTGTCGTTAATTGCTTCAAACTCCTTCCGATCACTAAAGTTTCTGATTATGGGGCATTCAAACTCCACCTACTTAGTGACATCCTTAGCCTTTCCTGAATCTTCTTCAGATTTAAAATGCAGCATAAAGAATTCATGAAAGATGACATTTCTACTCAAAATGACCTTTCTTTTCGATGGAGACCTAATTCCGAATCCTTTGAATCCATCTCCGTGGCCCATAAAGACACTCTTCTTAGCTCTAGGCTTCAGCTTACCTTCACTTACATGATAGTATATTGGACATCCAAACACCTTCAGTATTTAGTATTCAATAGGTTTGTTAGACCATATCTCAATAGAGGTCATGAAATCTACAGTAGTGGACGAGGAGCGATTCACGAGATAGCATGTTGTATTGACGGCCTCAGCCTAAAAACTCCTATTCAACCCTAAATTGGATAGCATCCATATAGCCCTTTCCAACAAGGTTTTGTTCATTCTTTCAGCTACTCCATTCTATTATAGAGTATAGTGTATAGTTCACTATCTTACAATGCCTTCATCTTTATTGAATTCATTGAATTTCGTAGAACAAAATTCTAAGCCATTGCCAGTCCTAAGACACTTTATTGTCTTTCTTGTTTGATTCTTCATAAGAATTGTCCAATGCTTGAAACATTTGAAAGCTTCACATTTTTTCTTCATCATGAATACTCATGTCATCCTGGAGTAATCATCAATGATGGACAAGAAGTACCTTGCCCCTCCTAGTGATGGAACTCTCGAAGGTCCCTAGCAGTCAAAATAGACATAGTCCAATATGGCCTTTGTAGAGTGCACAACCTTTGGAAAATTCATAGACATGGTGCTCACAAAACTAAAGAGGTCTCACGTTGTGATTTCCAACTAAGCCTTAATTATTAGAATTTTAAGTCATTTTTTATTCATGTGGCCCAGACACAGATGCCATAGAGAATTATTATTAGGCACATGGCTCCCAGCTTGTAAAACTGTTGAGACAGAGTCTGTCATAGTGGACCCTTAAAGGATGTACAAATTTCCATGCTTGATTCCCTACATTACCACAAAGTTCCATTTCCCTCTGTAGAACTCCACCTTTAGCCTAGCAAGAAAATCCTTTTGAATCGACGACACCCATAAATACTTGATTTTTCTTAAGCTCTGGAACATCATAAACCTTGGTTAAGGTTCTAACAATCTCATCATGCATTCTGATTTGTATAGAACCTATATCAATGACTAGCAAAGAGCGTTGTTAACCATCAAAACATTACCACCAGAAGTTTCCTCATATGTTATGAATCAGCTTCTGTGTGGGCACATATTTTAAAAACAACCTTAATCCAATACCCATTGTTCAAAATGTTGTTGTGGTTGTTCATCAATAGTTAGAACCAAATCTTTTTTTGATGAGGAATCATTCTGAACCACAACAGCAACAAAATCTTTCTTTGCTCTCTTTGGGAAATCTTTCTTCCAATGAACAAGTTCTTTGCAATAATTATATATGCCCTTTGGATCTGCTTTTCTCTTCTAGCTACCTTGGCCTTTCTTTTTGTTCTTCCCTTTAGCCGAATCAGTCACCGATAATTTGAACACAGAGGCTTCATCACCATTCTAGATGCTTTCAGTCAAAGCTCTCTAGAATAGAAACCGGACTTGACTTCTTTAAGTGTAATGGAGTCCTTTCAAACACTAAAAGAACTCACAAAATTCTCATAGGAAGGAGGAAGAGAGGCTAATAGAATCATTGTCATATCTTCATCTTCTATCTCAACATCAATGTCACAGAGCTCCATTAGAACAAAGTTTAACTCATCAAAATGTTATTTTAGTGGCGTACCTTCTCTCATTCAAAGGCCAAACAAATGTTCTTTTAGAAGTAACTTGTTGCAGATTGATTTTATCATGAAAAGTTTCTCTAGCTTGAGCCATAATGTAAAAGCAATTTTCTCTTCAGAAACTTTATAAAAAAACTTCAACAAAAAACAACAAGAGAATCTTGGAATGAGCTTTCTTATCTTGCAACTCAAAGACTGACTTATCAACCTTCATGGTTGACCAAAGACAAGTGCCTAGATTCCATGTTCTTTCAACAAGGCACGCATCTTGTGCGTCGGAGATTAAAGTTATTCTTCCCTGTGAATTTCTCAATCTTGATTGTGTTAACCATTTTCTTGATCAAATCTTGAAGACACAACACAAACAAAACATAATGGTAGATCTATGATGTCTTAAAGCCACCACGAAACAAAAGCGAAACCGATATGAACCAAAGCTCTAAATACCAATTTGTTGGGTTTAAGAAATACACAAAGAGATAGGGAAAATAGAAAATAAAAGGATAAGAGACATAATGCAACAATGGAAATTGTATTGCGATTAAAAGAAATAACAGATACAATGAAATTGGGTTCAGAAGCTCTCTCTCTAACTCACTCACTTGAATCTTGTTAACTATCTCTTCTTATACGAGCGCACAGATAACAAAATAACCGAAAATGGTTACAACAACTAAAATAGTTACAACACAAAACATTATTAATGAACTATCCAAACAAACTAGCTAAATAGACTAGACGATGCATAAGTAGACTAGATTGGACATGCGATTGGACAAAAGACAGATTCCCACACAGAGGGCTAGAGTGCACAATACAGATAGTGTTGCCCAATCACCTCTTTCAGTGTCACCCACTCCTTCAAGCATGAGACACATTGGCTGAATTTTTACTAAGAAAGAAGGAATGTGATAGGGACATCATGTTGTGTCCTCGTTGTAGTGCTATCTTCGATAGACCTAATGCAAGAGCTTTCAAATCATTTGAAATTCAAAAGAATTTTTAAGTTCCTCAAGAATCCATTGTTCAAGATAAGAGAAAGCAACCCATTCAAATGTCAGTCAAACAAGTTCAGAAACCCTCACTCATTTCCTAGGGAAAACTACTTATTCGCCCAACACTCGAGTGCCTCCTAACTAGTGAATTAGGCAGTAATACATACCTAATAAGCCCAAGTGGAAGACTTTTGGTCCTGATAGAATGAGATGAATCGTCAAATGAAACCATTCAACCCTTATGGTTCATATTTTCCTAAGAAAGCTGAGAAATACATATGTTGTAGTGGAAGGGCGAAAGCTGAGAAAAGTCCTTAATGATGGAAGTGCTACGATAAAAATACTGCCTAGGTCCATGTTGAAGAGGTTTGGAAAGTCACTAGAATATTTGATACCTAATAATATCATGGTTGTTGATTTCAGTGGAAAATCGTTAAGCTCTGATGGGATGACTGCTTTAGAAGTTATTTTTGGGAGTTGTAGAAGGCCCACAATATTTATGGTGGTTACTTCCCAAGCCACTTTCAATATCCTTTTGGGAAGAGAATGGATTCATGGTGTTGGCATAGTCCTTTCTACGGTTCATCAAAAATTATTTTTCTGGAATGAAGATGGCCAAGTGGAAGTTGTCAAAGCTGACCAAAATATGTACGAAACATAAGTTTTAGTTGCTAAAGAGTCAACAAAAGCTTTGGCCATGAGTTCTTCGGTTTGAATTGAAGATATTTATGTTCAATCAAAAGGCAGAGACTCTCCTTATGTCGAACGAGATTCAAGAGAGGGCGTATATTGAAGAATGAGGTCGTCAAAACAACCAACATTGAGGATGACAATGAATGATGTATATTCGATCTATTATGCTCGAATTTTGGCATAAGCAACCGAAAGTAGGTTAGTAGTGACCACTTTTACCGCTTGTTCAAATAATGCATCGAACCTAGTAGAAAATACGACTTTCGAGGTTGATCAAAATAGAAATATACAAAGAAAAAAGTCCTGAATCATGAATGGATAACTTGGCTAATAAATAAAAACAAGAAGTAACTTTAGATGCCATAAAAAAAAGCCCCACGAGGCTCTAAGTTGGGACTAATCAGTTTGATAATGCTTTTGCAGGTGACCTCGAGTAAGGAGAGATCGTAGAGAACCCTCCAATAGAAGATTATGAAAGTTTTGATTGCATCTACGACAACTTGCCACTGTATTTGAGAAGTCCATGTCTCCACCAATAAAAAATATGAAGGCTCAAGACCCTCTTAATGAAGTGAATTTGAGAGACAAGACTAATAAAAAACCAACTTATATTAGTAAGTTTCTCAATAGAGATCTCAGAGGGAATATTATTGCCTTGTTGCATGAATATAAAGATTGTTTTGCATGGGACTATGATGAAATGCTTGGTCTTAGTAAAGATTTGTCACAAAACAAAATTGAAGAAACAATGAATTTAATCTTTTGCATGGGACAGTCATGCCATAAGGCTTAAGAAATGCATATGTGACTTATCACAAAACAATGAATTTAATCTTTAATGATTTGATAGGTGATTACCTACAAGTATACATAGATGATGTTGTCAAATCAAAATTGAAAAGAATCATTTATATAATTTTAAAACATTATTAAAAGAATGAAGAAACATAGACTGAAAATGAATCCCACTAAATGTGTTTTTAAATGGTAGAAGGAACACCATTATGCCTTCAAAAAGATCAAGAATTATCTTATCAATCCTCCTGTAATGGTTCCAGCAGTTCAAAAAGGACCATTGAAGTTATACATTTTAGTATTTGATTTGACTATTGCTAGTATGTTGGCCCAAGAGGATGAGAATGGGGTCGAATATGCAAATATATTATCTTAGTCGAATTCTAAATGACGCAAAAAGTAGATATAGTCCTATTGAGAAACATTGTTTATGTTTATATTTCTCTTGTTGTAAACTTAAGTATAACAGGAAACCTCATGATGTAATGCTATTTTCCAAGAATGATATAATAAAGTTCATGTTATCCAAGTCTATTATGCACAATCGAATTGGCAAATGATCTTTAGCTTTGACTAAATTCTCTTTAATTTTTAAACCTTTGAAATTTGTCAAAGGATAAAGTGTTGCTTATTTTATGGTTGATTATGATGAATTCTATGTTGATATTAAACCTTGGGTGCTATATTTTGATGGATCTCAAACTAATGAAATTCATGAGTTGAAATTTTAATTATCTCTCCTAATAATATTCCTACTAAGTTATTGTTTGGAATTAAAACTGCATGTCCTAATAAGAGAATATGAGGCTTTAATAATAGGTTTAGAAACATTGATAAACTTGGGGTCAAGGAGTGTTATGGTACAAGGAGATTCCAAATTAGTTATTAATCAAGTTATGTGAAAGTACAAATGCATTAGTTAAAATTTGATGAAATATTTCCACTCAAGCATATAGGTTAGTCAAGAAATTCAATGATATTTCTTTTGAACATGTACCTAAAGATCAAATTGTTGAAGCCAATGACTTGGCTCAAATAGCTTCAGGTTACATATTATCAAAAAAGAAATTCAAATCTCTGATCCAAATATGAGGTAAATTACTTTATGAATATGAGGATCTTAATATTGATGCTTTAACTTTGGACGATTGGCATAAACCCTTAGTACAATATTTAAGAAACCCTCAATTACCAGTAGATCGAAAAATAAAGTACAGGGTTGAAAATTTTGTAATCCTAGGTGATTATTTGTTCAAAAG
The DNA here is from genome assembly GCF_000004515.6 of Glycine max. Lineage (NCBI taxonomy): Eukaryota > Viridiplantae > Streptophyta > Magnoliopsida > Fabales > Fabaceae > Glycine > Glycine max. The sequence goes on along the minus strand of NC_038251.2, from coordinate 49,732,470 downwards.
TAGCATTAATGATACATTGCTTCAATATTTAGGAGAAACAAAAGCTTATGTAACATTAGCAAATATGCGTGAAGGAATATGTGGTTCTCATCAAGCTAATGAAAAAATGAAGTGGATGCTATTTAGATTAGGAATCTATTGGCCTATAGCCTTAAAAGATTGTATTAATTATGCAAAGTCTTGTGAAGAATGTCAAAAACATGATCCTATGCAACAAGTCTCAGCAAGTGAATTACATTCAATTTTAAAACCTTGGCCTTTTTTATGTTGTGCAATTAATCTAATTGGTCAAATACATCCTCCTTCCTTGAAAGGACATAAATATATATTGGTAGCAATTAATTATTTCACTAAGTTGGTAGAAGATTTTCCTTTGAAAAATGTGAACCATTATATGTTGTTATGGTTCCTGACAGTTGACACTTGTATCTCCACACTCTATGTCGAAAAATCATTGACAACTATCTTTATGCACTTGATAAAAAATTATGTCTTCAATGATTCTTTGTTTGCTCTTTGAGGAGTTTATAACTTCAACCATTTGTCCTCATAACTTGTTTTAATTTTCACAATGTTGTTATCTCCATCACACAGTCGAATCCATTTAAATCCATATCCCTTTCGATCAAGCATCAACCATAACATTAGTATTATGTCCTTTGAATTAATTCCACTTCAATAAACTTTCTAAGTTCTCATACTTAGAAAATTTTAATTGCACCCCTAACACTTTCATATCAACTTTTTATTTCAAAACCTCAACAAAAGCAGTCTCTAACTATTTGTTGTCTTCCTTAGCCTTTTCAACACTCTTTTGGTTTTGCTCAAGTTTGAGAATTCCACTTTGCGTACTCCGGTTTGCTTAAACAATAACCCCTTTGGCAAAGTTTTGCCTTTGTTTCAGTTTGTACACTTTGTTGAGAAGTTCAACGAACTCTTCAATTTCATCCCTCAAATATTACTTTTTTAGTATAACTAGCGGTGTCAAGATTTACCTCAAGAGACTGAGAATACGCAAGCTTTTGAAAATCTATGATTGCTTGTTCAAGAATTTGATTTGAGGTAGGCTTTGGCACACTAGTATTGGATCCTTTGGAGATGTTTGAATCACTTGATATAAACTTGAGAAGTGAAAAGGGATTCTTTGTAATCTATTGTACTATAGTTGTTGCTCCACTACTGGTATGAGCAGTATTCAAAGGTTCTTCTTCTGTTGGCTTCGATTGAATTGCTGAAGTGGAAGGAGCATATGTTCCTTTTGGAAGAATGGGTGAAGGATTAGATTGAGCTTTCACGTTAATTATTGGAATACAAGTATGAGATGAAGTCCCACATAGGGTAGGAATGAGAAGGTTAAGAATCATTTAAGTAAGGAAAGACTCATAAACATGAGCCTTAAGATTTTGGGTTAAAGTGTGGTGTCAAGTTCACTTATATGGTTGTTTATGGCCCATTGGTGTAAATCTCTCCAATATATACCCCCTTGATTTCCCAAAAATTGGTATCAGAGCCTGGTTCGACTTAATGACTGGCTCAAACAAGTAAAAAGGTGACGATAGATCCATGGCCTGTGGATCTCTTGTATTGAAAGTGACGATAGATCCATGGCATGTAGATCTCTTGTATTGAAAGTCTTCTTGGCAATGGGTCCAAGCGACGTGTCCCATGGGTGGAGTCATGGTGCAAGTATCTAGAGCATGAGGACTTTAATAGCCACCATGGAAATACTCGTGGATGAAAAATGGTTACTGCTCGAGGGAAAGGCTATCATGTGGGTGAGACTCATACTTGAGGGGGAGATTGTTGGAGTACAAGTGTGAGTTGAAGTCTCACATCGTGTAGGAATGAGAAGGTTGAACACCATATAAGTGAAGGAAATACCCATAAATATGAGCCTTAAGGTTTTAGGTTAAAGTGTGGTGTCAATGATATCAATTTTTGTGCAACCGAGGGGGTAAACTGGGGAGATTTATGCCAAGGAGTCATAAGCAAACTTAAGACTCATTATTTATTTCTTCTTCACCTTCTTCATCGGTCTCGTGTTCCTTTTCCTCCTCTTTTTCCTTAGAATCTTGGGGTGAAATAAAATTTTTTAGGACGAAAAACTTTTCAAATGGCATAATGTTGAGCTCTTAGAAATTGCAGGAATCTGAGTAACTCATTCCTACTACTATTAACCATGAAAAATCATAAATAGGTTCTTGAAAGTATTTTATATTTCTAAGAAGTCACTTTTAACTAGTGGTTCTATTAACAAATAAATCTTTAAGAGTGAGACATAGAATCCATATTTGATTGTCAGTTCTTTTTAGTCAAAAAAGCATTTATAGTTTTCAACTTAAGAGAATTGTCTAAATATTGATAAAAATGGTGATATTAATTTCTATAGTAATATCCATTGTAACAATTCTTATAAAAGTAATTTCAATAGCAATTCAAAATTATAATAGTTTTGATAGAAATTTTTTTCGATAATAATAATATTGATGATAATTTAGTCATACATGTTATAACAATTCTAGTAATAATTTTGATAAGAATAAGCAATAGAGATTGGATAAAAACATAGTTCAAAGAAGAAATGGAGATTGGATAGATGTCAAGTTCAGAGAAGAAATGAGGATTGAAAAAGGTTAAGGGTTCAGAGAAATGCAGAAAAGTAAACGAAATCAAATTTTATTAAAAGTGGGATGAATACATACACTGCGACCTTCAAACTAAGAGCCATTTTTGTGTGTGGCATTATTGGTGTATAAGGATTTGAGTGGTAGTAATTCAATCCAATGAAAAAGGATGTCAGAGGTCTTATTTATGGACTTCTAATAATAACAGACGAGTTATATGATTTTGACATGTGTACAAATATATTTCTAATTGCTTCAATCTAACGGCGTCTAATGTCCTTGAGTAATCCTTTGTCACCAACTGCTTGTAACTTCTATCTTGAATTCTAATTCAAACTTCTTATCTGAGAATCCTACCCCTTCTATGTGCGCATTGCTTTTATTGAAGTATCTTCATCGACATAACAACATTCAACCATGTAAGACAACATTGAAATGAATTTCATCAAAACAATTTTATTTAGATGCACACACTTCCCCATCGAAATGTCCTCATAGAAAACGAACTCAATTTCTCATAACTTGGAAAATTTCTCAAACATAGATAACAACTAGCTTCATCCAATTCAATTTCTGTTGTTGGTGAAGGATCCACATTAATCATATTTTCTATTTCTACTTCGACCATATTTTCCATGAGATCTTCTGCAATGGGATTGATGGGATTCTTTAAAGTAACATTAACATCTTGAAATAAGATGAAAATCACAGTATAAGGAAAAGTTGTGGGAAAGCCAAGTTCTTTATTGTATCAAGGTTAACATATACCCTATCTTGATCACTCTCAACCTCTTGCTCTTGAGAAGAAGAAATGTTCACTACACTTCCATCCTAAAAAAAAAGAATATAATTAAAGAATGATAATTAAAAAATACAACGTACCAAGCCAACGAGTCATTCGAAGTACATCTGATGGTTGTGGATTTAATGGCTTCTTAGGAAATTTGGAACGAGTAAGATACTTCCTGGTAAGAATATTTTGACACATCAAAAATACTAATTTGAGAAACTAAGAAGTATTTTAGTGAATCTATGGAGAGTAATGAACATGTTTCTTCTACTTTTTCTTCAAGACTTGGACCTTGGGTATACTCATAGAATCTTCAGAGACTTTTTCTTTAGAAGTTTTGATGTTCTCAACTTTACATTCCTTTCCTTGATCAAGTTTCAAGGGAGGATTAACTAGCTAATGGTGCATAGTAAGAGGAAGTTGTTGACTCATGTAAAATAGTGAATAAATGACTTAAAATAAAAGTTACTATTCTTTCAGAGGAAGAATCAGATTCCTTTGATTTACGCACCTCGCTTGTGTGAGGGATAAAGTTTGATGCACTGTGCTTTGATTTAGAGGCAGATGATGTAGTTTTCTTTGAGCCAAGATTTCTCTTGACTTTATAGGCACATTTTTTCGATCTAGCGATCAAAGATGTTGCTTTGATAGATTGGACGTATAATGAGTATTTTAAGACAACTATTAAGAGGTAATGGGATAATGGGTATTAAAGAAATCAAAGGCAGGTAATACCTTAGTCATAGTGCTACTCTTGGTCTTTTTAGGAGGCTTCACTTTCTTGCCTTTGCCTTGTTTTGGTTCTTTATCACCACTTTCATCATTTGAAGCATCATCATCCTCTGAAATTTTCTTAGGCACTAAGATGAAAAAAAATGAAAGAAATTAGTAAAATCAGAGTATAATAGAAAAGCAAAAGGGAAAGGGAATTAAATGGATAAATTTGATGAGCCTTACCTCAAGGAGTTTCAGGAATCAAATTTACTTTATGAATATTGACAAGCCAAGGGGGTAGATCTTCATCATCAAGGTAAAGGTAAGGGTCATATAAGAGTTTTGTGGGAAAAATGCTCTTATGCTTAGGAGGATCAGGTTTGTTTAAGGCAATTAAAGACCAATTTTTTTTTTTTTGCCTATTTTGGTTGTCTAAGGGATTTCATAAGACCAAATTTGGCTGAAGGAAAAGTAGGAAGATTATTCGGACAAAATTTATCAAAATCATTTAAGGCTTCGGGGTTTGTTACTTTTCGATTAAGCCTATTTTGTGTAATTTTTTCTCTAAGGGACAAGGCTTTTACTTTAATTATAAAACTTATATCATTTATTCTATAAAACTCCTTATAAAAGCTCTCGAATTTGGTAATTTGTTTGCAGTGTTCGAGTTTATCTTTCTTCTTCTTGGTTGTTTCCTTCTAGAAAGATGGAAAAGAAGTTAACTTCTTGTAGTAGTCTTCAATTGAAATGGTCCTTTTCGAATAGAAATGTTCCCCAATTCGTGGAAGTCTTTGGTTCAGTAGAAGCTCTTTTCAAAAGATATTGTTTGAAATGGTATTTTTCTCTTAGGTAAAAGTTTCTTAAGTTCCTTTGGCAAAGATTCCTTAGATACTACAAAGTCTTCAGGATCTAGAAGTTTCTTCATCATCAGATATGGTTTTAATTGGCTAAGACCAGATTGTTGACACTACAGTTATGGTTGATAAGCAAAAAAATATGACATTTTGATGTTGGGGCCAGCCACTAAGATATTCAAAGTTAGGAAACCAAACCAAAGTTCGATTAATTCAACTTGTTTACCTGGAGTTTCAATAAGAAAAGTCTTCTTCAAACATTCAGGTCGAGCAATCAAAAGGTGGACGACTGGTGCTAGATCTTTAGTAAAATCAATCATCTTCATAAGCACTTTAATATATTTCCTGAAGCTTTGTTCTAAAGGTTTTCCTGTTGAGGTATAATAAACCAATCTTGCACCTTCAAGCTCTAGGGCAAGTGAAAATCTAGCATCTTGCCTCAAATGCTTCCTGAAGATCAAATTGAGCCATAGCTTTGTAAACCAAAATGGTCCTGAAAGACTAGTTATTGGTTCCTTTTGATGAAGGCTATTAGCCGCATCAATGAAGGCTTGATAAACATTTGCCAAAAGAAGCTAGGAAAGACAAAGTCGAGTCTCCCCGATATGAAGCAATTAAACAAGGTTGTAAAAGCTAGTAGGAACTTGAATAGACTTGGTACGGATAAAGTGAGTACAAATCCAATATAGCATGAAGGCTAAGTGCTATCTTTCAATGATTGGATCCTTAGTCGTATCATCTTGACTACCCTTGTGATTCTCCATAAAACCTCCATAAGTCTTTTTCTCCCAATTGAGAATCTTAGGGTCTATATTATTCTCAAAAGAACCTACTAAATACTTTTCATTTGTAGGCATTAAACTTTTAATTGTTGTAACATAGAGAAGTGTTGAGCCCCAGAACCACATGGTAGTTCGAGGGCACATGTGTTCTAATTCCAAAAAAGAGCGACAACCATTACCATTGAAATATCGATATTTGAAATGTCGAGTGTGCTCAATTGAAGATCATAAATCCTAATCTTCTTCCAGTGATCCACATAATTGGTTTCAAGTCTTTCTAACCAAGAGATATCATTTTTTTATAAGAGGAGGGGTTGGGTCAAGAAAATTTCTTGTGCTATTTCATGAAGTCCATTCTAATTATGTCATCATGAATGTGAGGGATTTCTTCTTCAGTGCTAGAGAAGAAATAGAAGGATTCTACTAGTGGGTTAGTATGAATGGGACCTACAAAAGTTCTTTTCAACCAACGAGAAAAGGGATTATTACCTAAGTCTCCCAAAGCTTCTTTGTCTTTGCTTCTAGGGCTTGGAGAAGGGGCAAATCTCTTTCCATTGAACTCCAAAAGTACAGTAGCAGCAACAACATTTGGAAGGTTGCTTCCTTGAGTCAAGTTTGAAGAAGCGGTCATAGTGAAAGGAAAAGGAAGGAACTTTAAGAAGAAGGATTTGGAGTTGTAGAGTTGTTGAGTTCAGAGCACAACAGTGAAAGGTGAAAGAGAAGAAAGTAAAGGAAGGTTCTAATTTATAGAGAATTATGTTCTTTGTTTGGTTGCTAAAAAGACAGAACAATTGTATTTTTGAATATGATAATGATAATACTCTTTAATGTAATTAAAGATAAATTTTTTTTAATCATTACCATTATAGAGATACCTGATTTTTTCCCCATGATGACAAGTTGGTTATGCCACATTCTGGTAAGTAGTGGAAAACGCGAGTATAGTAATTGACTAATTTATCCTTGTACATAAATAATCACTGTATTGTTCTAATCAAATAAAAGGTCAAACGTATATGTTTTCGAAGTAAGTACAAAAAGCGGTTGCTCTCAAAGTTCGAACACATATTTTTGGGGGGGAATCTGTCAAGGGTGCAAGTAAAATTTGCTAAGTGTAACTTGAAAAATTTATAGAAGTAGAATTGATTCCAAGGGCATAATACTGATGTTATGTTCAATTCTTGATCAAAGGGTATTAATTTAAAAGGATTTGACAGTGTGATGGAGATAACAAAGAGTCATTGAAAACATATAGCTTTCAGTAAAATGCAAAAAAATTGTTATCAACAATTTTCCAACATGAAGTGCAAAGATACAAGTGTCAACATCTTATATAAGTAGTTCACATAAGTTGTATACTTGTACATATCTTATAAATCCACCGTTGAGTCAAATTAGGTTATAAATAGGCAGCTGAATTGCAAATTTAGTCCCCCTATTTGTTTCAGATTTCGAATTTGGTTCCACTATAATTTAATTCACAAATTTAGTCCCCTAGTTTTTTGAAATCTCGTTATTTTAGTCCACAATCCTGAAATTTGACGTTGACTGTAACTTGCTATTATTTGTTATTCATGAGTTAGTTTGGTATTGAAAATTTGCAAGGAAATAGCAATGTGCCTCCAATTTATGGTTCTTTTTGTAGAAATTGTACATATTTTCTTTATTCTGTGATTTTATAGAGTAGAAACTCCAATTTTGGGACCTAATGTTGAATCCAACTCCGTTTCAGGCTAAAGAAGAGAAGGTACAAGCTACTGATGACTCGCTTAGCGAGGCAGATTAACTAAGCGAGATGCATTCGCTTAGCGAGGCATCCAGCTCGCTTAGCGGATGGGAAACCCTAGAAGATGATAAGTTAGAGATCTGCACGCCCAGCGCGCAGCCAGCCCGCCCAGCAAGGATGTTGTCTCTTCTCATGCTTAGCGCGCCCATGCTCGCTTAGCGGATTTTCACTTACTCTCGTTCAACAAGACATGCTCGCTGAGCGAGTCTTCGAAAGCTGAAGAGTCCAAGAGCCTTTAAAACACCGAGGTTGGCAGAAATGAAAACAAATGGACTTTGAGCAGCAAAGAGAGCTTGTCTCCATGAAAAACAGAGAGATTTAGGGTTGAGAGGCTAGAGAAGACATTCTCCACCATTTTCTTCCATATTTCTTTCACCAAAAATAGTTTTCTTCTTGAATTTTGAAGCTTTGATTCTAATGGAAGGCTAAGCCTCTTTGTATGGGAGTTACTACTGAACCTCTTGATGTAATACTCTTACTACCTATTTAATGTTATTTCTCTGTGTTATTTGCTTCTATCTATGCTTATTTTACATGTTTGTGGCCTGATCACCCATATGTATGTGTAGTTAGGTTTTTTTAGTATTGGAAAATGCTTTAAAACCTTAGAACTTGATAGAGTAAGCTAGAAATCCATATGTCTAGGAATGAAGTGCAGTGATCTAGTCTATTTTACAGTGTAGGCTTAGTGCAACTCTTTTAGAATAAGTTTGTTGAGGAATCAAGAACAAAGGTTAAAAAGAGTTAGGCTCATTCATGTGAGGAATCATGGTTTGAGTAATTTCTCAGTGTAAGAACACTAGAATAACGTTAAATAGAGAAAAATACATTTTATATAGCAAGAGATATTCAGTAGGACACTCCCCAACGCTTTTAATTTGATAGTTGTCACTTTTTATAGCTTTGAATATTTTGTTTTTGTTCAAATAGTTTAATAGTGCAGAACTTAATATTTGCTCTATTTCAAACCTTATAAGTGTTTACATATTGAATATACATAGTCTAGGTGAAACAAATTTCTTGTGGATATGATACTTGGTCTTATCATTTTATACTACTTGTGCAAATCGGTACACTTGCCATAAGTAATCAATAAGTTTTTGGCGCCATTGCCGGGGAATTTTTCGTTCCACTTAGATAGTATAATTCAGTTTGGAAACATTTATTCTAAATTCTTTGATTATTTATTGTGAATAGTTAGAATTCAATTTTTTCCTCTTGACTTGGTTAACTGTTGCTCTGTTTAGTTGCTTCTTGTATGCGAGGTAATTCTTCAGCAGGGATTTAGCTCCACTAGATTTGGAGATTGAAGCTACTTGCAGGAGAAACAACGCAAAAAAAAAAGGAGAAAGGCTTTGCAGGATAGAATAGTCAATCCAAGCATCGAGAGAACTCTTTTATCCGAATCATCTTCATCATTTCTAGCAAACTTGAGGGAATCCGAAGTTGCTGTATCAGAAGCTTATATCATGGCGGACGAGCAACCACAGAAGGTTACTCTTGAGGACTACTCCAGCTCTACCGTGCCGCAATTTTTCACAAGTATTGTGCGACTGGAAGTCCAAGCACATAATATTTGCTATCCACATTCCTTGATTTAGCTAATTCAAGGAAATCCTTTTCATGGTCTGCCCAATGAAGACCCTTATGCACACCTTGCAACTTACATAGAAATCTGCAATACAGTGAAGATCGCAGGGGTGTCGGAATATGCAATAAGGCTAAGCTTGTTTTCATTCTCTTTAGCTAGTGAAGCAAAGAGATGGCTGCATTCTTTCAAGGGGAACAACTTGAAGACATGGGAGGAAGTAGTAGAAAAATTTATGAAGAGATACTTCCCTAAATCAAAAACAACTGAGGGCAAAGCGGCCATTTCTTCATTCCATCAGTTTCCAGATGAGTCTTTGAGTGAAGCATTAGAACGATTCCGTAGCTTGCTGCGGAAGACACCTACTCATGGGTTCACAGAGCCTATCCAGTTGAATATATTTGTTAATGGTTTGAGACCACAGTCCAAGCAATTGTTAAATGCTTCTGCTGGAGGAAAGATTAAGTTGAAAACTCTAGAGGAAGCAATGGAGCTCATTGAGAACATGGTTGCTAGTGATCATGCTATTTGGTGTGATAGAACACATATACCCACCAAAGAAGCCTATTGGAACTCTCTTCAAAAGACGCATTGTTGGCACAGAATAAGTTGTTAGCCAAGCAGCTGGAATCACTTATAGAAAGACTCAGCAAATTGCCAACACAGTTACAAGTAGCTCAGCCCTCTATTCAGCTATTATGTAGGTTGGAGGCTGTAGTATTTAGGGAGGAGCTCATGAATCTGGCTGTTGTATACGCCAAGATGATTCAGCCAAAGAGTTAAACTACATGGGTAATCAAAACAGACAAGGATTTCATTCAGGCAATTTTTCAGGTTATCAGCAAGGAGGGAATTTAAATCAAAATCAAGGGCAAGGATGGAGATCACATCTAGGGAATCAGTTCAACAAAGATCAAGGAGGACCTTCCAACAGACCTCTTAATCAAGGGCCTAACTTGTATGAGAGGACCACCAAGTTGGAAGAAACTTTGGCTCAATTTATGCAGGTCTCAATGTCTAATCATAAGAGCACTGAGTCAGCCATCAAGAACCTAGAGATCCAAGTGGAGCTAACACTGAGAAAAATCCCAAGGAAGAATACAAGGCTATTATGACCAGAAGTAAAAGAAAGATCATTATGGAGAATGATAGTAGGATTAGTGAGGAGAAGAAGTTAGGAGCTGAGGGAGAAAGAGAAAAAGAAGGAGATCAGATGGAGGAGAGAAAAATAAATGAAGATAAGGAAGAAGAAAATGAGAAAAATGCAAAAAAAAAAAAAGAAACCGTGAGGGGGATGAAAGAAGAGAGAATGGAGAGAAAAAGACTAAGAGTGAGCTAGTGAAAGGGAAAAAGAAGGAGGTTGTCCCCAATTCAGGAAAAGAAGCACCATATCCTTTGGTGCCATCTAAGAAGGACAAGGAACGAAACTTTTCTCGTTTCCTTGATATTTTCAAGAAATTGGAGATCACTATTCCTTCTGGAGAAGCCTTGCAATAGATGCCACTCTACTCCAAATTTCTCAACGATCTACTGACCAAGAAGGGAAAATACATCCACAGTGACAACATTGTGGTGGAAGGCAATTGTAGTGCTATCATCCAGAGGATCCTTCCAGCAAAATATAAGGATCCAAGAAGTGTTACCATTCCTTGCTCAATTGGTGCTGTGTCAGTTGGAAAAACGCTTATCAATTTAGGGGCTAGAATGAATTTGATGCCTCTATCCATGTGTAGAAGGATTGGGGAGTTGGAAATCCTACAAACAAGAATGACATTGCAGCTAGCGGATCGCTCAATCACAAGGCCATGTGGTGTAGTGGAGGATGTATTGGTCAAAGTGCGTCACTTTACTTTCCCTGTAGATTTTGTGATTATGGACATTAAAGAGGACACCTAAATTCCATTGATTCTAGGTCATCCATTCATGTTGACATCCAATTGTGTGGTTGATATGGGAAAGGGTAACCTTGAGATGAGGATAGATGATCAGAAGGTTACTTTCAATTTATTTGATGCAGTGAAACATGCAAATGACCAAAATGTTTGTTCCAAGATGGAGAAGATTGAGAATAAGACAGCTCTGGTGGCCAGGGCTAAGGTGTTACAGGACCCCTAGAGGTAACATATTGGGAGGCAACCCAGCTTTTTCTTAATTTTCTCAATCATTTTTCTGTTAATCAATGCATGCAGTTAGGTTTTGACTCATTTGAGATTGCTAGAGTAAGGTGTTAAGCATGTTTTGTATGATAAAGGGGTTGGCCAAAAGCTTATCTGAAGTATGGGATGAGGAAAGAACTTAGAAAATTTTCAGTCATCCAACTCGCTCACCGCGCCCCATGCGCTAAGCGAGCCATAACCTATGCGTTGAGCGAGTAGCATCTCTCGCTAAGCACGCCAACCCCTCGGGTTGTGCATTTAATAGAATAGGGCTAAGCGAGGCAACTCGCTGAGTGCGACGTAGTCTTTCACTAAGTGCGCCTATGCGTTAAGCACAAAAGGCTCTCTGCCTGGACCTTTATGATAATTGGGCTAAGCGGGTCATCCCGCTAAGCCCAAATCCTTCTCTAGAATGGCAATAGCACTAAGCGAGACCATCTCGCTAAGCGCGACCCCACTACTACATCAAAAGGCATTTAATCCGCTGAGCGAGCCATATCCCGCTTAGTGAAAGTTGCAGACCAATCAGAGCTACATAACTCGCTAAGCGCACACCTGTGCCCTAAGCCCAAAAACCTCTCAGGTTTACTATTTTTTTCGAATTGGGCTAAGCGAGTTAGTCTCGCTAAGCGCATGAATTTAAATTCTGAAAATTCAAACGTCACTGAGTGCTCGCTTAGCGAGTCACTCGCGCTTAACAAGCAGATCGAAACTACCAAAAATAAAACATAACTGCCTTAGGGCAGTTACCTTTGCATCCTCCTATGATTGCACACTATCAGTTTGCAATCATTTGCATAATCTTGCACTATGCTCATCTTTCTCTGCTTCTTGTCTTCATTTCACTCACCTCTGCAATCCAAGTAAGTCTCCTTTACTTTTTGTTTAATTTAAGTTATGAACCCTAGGGTAGAAGACTTATGAGTTTTTCTATGATTTGATGTTGTTGATGTTGTTGTTGATTTGTAGTTATTTGTTTAGTTAGTATGTTGTTAGGGCTTTAGTTTAGGACATAATGCAGGTTGTTTGCAGGGCTAAGCTTCAGGCTTCCTATGCCTGAAAAGTGGCTAGGGAGTTGAGGCTTCGAAGCCCTATTTTCTAGAAATTTTGATGCACTCTATAAGCGAGCCCTACCCGCTAAGCGAGTTCATCCATTGTGGTTGAATTTATGGGTTTTTGATGAACATGCTAAGTTGGCCCTGTCCCGCTAAGCGAGTTCATCATTTTTGTTTGAATTTCTGCATATTTGTATGAACTCGCTAAGCCATTGCACTATGGCTTAGCGAGCCTTTAAATTTTAGTTTTTAATTTCTGAGTTCGCATGAACTCGCTCAGCCAGCATGTCGCGCTTAGCGAGTACACTTAGTTAGGACTATGACTTAGAGGCGTTTGGTATTCTGGTTGCGGCTAAGTGAGCCACACTCGCTAAGCCCAACATGCCTCTGTTGTGAATAAGCCTGGGCTAAGCAAGTCTGTCTCGCTAAGCCCAAAGTAATATAGTTATGTAGGCTTTTGTGCATGCGCTAAGCAAGCCATGCTCGCTAAGCGCAATTACCTCTTTGTCTTAGAATAAGGCTTAGCGAGTCTGTCTCGCTAAGCCATTAATGTTGCAGTAGTCAGTCCTGCTAAGTGCCCACTGGCTCTAAGCCTGTGTAGTGTGTCGCGCTAAGCGAGCCGTGCTCGCTAAGCGCAATTAGCTCTCTGTTAGAGAATAAGGCTTAGCGAGCCATGCTCGCTTAGCCACAGTGTTGTTTCAGCTAAGCGAGGGTGTCTCGCTTAGCCAGAGTCTATATTTGTTCTATTGTCACACTAAGCGCGCCTTGCATGCTATGCGCATGCATGTTATTTTCTGAAGGCGCGCTAAGCGAGCCAGTCTCGCTAAGCACCCAACTCTTTTTCCTATTTTGTTTTTCTGTTATCTGTTTTCAATAAACCTTGTCTAACTTCATTCCTTTGCTTGTTTTGGTGCAGATGGCCTCTAGAAAGAGAAGAGCTCCCACTTCTCGACCTCAGGAACCCTATGACACCTCACGGTTCGTTTCTGAGGTCGCATGGGAGAGATACGAGCAGAATATCCATGCCAGAAACATCCTCCTAGAGAGGAATGTTGAGCTGCAGGTTACTTAGTACGACGAGTTCCAACAGGAGCTCGAGCGGTGTAGGTGGCATCGGGCCTTGACCAGGCAGCCAGATAACCACATTGTTGTGGCCCTGGTCAAGGAATTCTATGTTAATCTCTTTGATCCATAAGACAAGTCCCCTAGACATTGCAGAGTGCAGGGCAAGCTGATTAAGTTCGATGTTGCAACATTGAACGAGTTTCTAAAGACCCCCGTGGTTTTGGAGCCAGGGGAGCGATATTCAACATACTCCAGATTCTGTCACACTCACCCAGACCCTCAGGAGCTCGCCGCCAGATTGTGCATTCCAGGGTGGGGTTTTATGCTTAATGCTAAGGGAGTCCCCTGGAAGCTCCTGAGGAAGGACCTCACCACATTGGCTTAGACCTAGAGCGTCTTATCTTATTCTAACCTCGCCCCCACTTCTCACATGTCTGATCTGAACATGGATATGGCAAGGTTAGTCTACGGGCTGGTGATGAAGATGGACATGGACGTAGGCTTCATCATTTCTAGACAGATATCACAGATGGCCCAACCCAACTCCTCTCAGCTCGGATTTCCTGTGCTTATCACAGCCTTATGCATCGCCAGAAGAGTTGTCGCTAATTCCCTCACCTTTGAGTCCCTGAGTGCGACCATTAACTTGGCCTACATCAGGAAGAACTACTGGAACCCATAGGATCCGACGATCACATTTCTTGGGTCCCGCAAGGCTAGGGCTCGAGGTCCTTCAGATGCTTCTAGTTCTACCCCTGCTCCCACTCTAGCACCTGCACCAGCACTAGTTCCTTCTCTAGCACCCTCCGGCCCCTTCACTTCGAGCACAAATGTGATAGTGCCAATGCTGCAGAGCCTCCACCACGGCTTATGCCTGGTGATGCAAAGTATCTATGACCTGGCTCAGTAGAGGCCCATCATCAGCATAGAAGCCTTTATGGCCCAGGTGGCCTGGCCAGGAGTCCAACCTTCTTCTTCTGGGGAGGTGAGGCTCCTATAGCCCAGGAGCCGCAGCTAGAGGCAGAGGCAGAGGAGACGCCAGATGACACACCTGCGACCACGCCCATATAGGTCATTGATGAGGATGGCGCAGCAGAGACCGGCGTTGATACAGACTACGTAGCGGATGTCGCTGCGGCACAGGGCACTTGGGATCCTTGGCCCACTCCAGCACAACACACTCTGATGCCTGCTCAGGATGCCCCCACTACACCTCATGATGACCCAGCACCAGCCCAGGATGATTGATGATAGGATTCCATTTTATTTTTCTGCTCCTTAAACAGTTTTTAAATTTTAGTTTAGTTATTTATTTACTTAGCACATTTTACAGCTTTTTGAACAGTTTACTGTTTTTGGATTATGCACAGTGGTTTTTGAAACATCTTTTGGTTTTAATTCCTGGTGTTTGTTGATTGGTTTGAATTGAATTGATTGCATGAATTGAGTGATTTGCGTTTCTAGATCATTTGCCTTGAATAACTATGCGGTAGTTAGAAGAGAAAGAACATGAAATTAGGGGCGTGAGTGAAAATGTTAGTTTGTTTGGCAGGTAAATAGTGAAGGTAATCATTTGCTATAACCCGTTGAGATGTGTGAATCTAAATTGTGAGAGATCGACTAGCATCAAGTACCAATTTTTGCATGAATCTCTGAATGCTGAATGAATGCATGATTTGGAAATGATGAAGGCCATGATTAATCTGATTTAGCCAGTTAGCCAAACAGCCTTACCTTGTTCATGAATGATTAAACCCTTGCACCCATTTTGAGCTTGAATATAATTGAATGAGTTCTTGAACCCTAAGCCTAAATGCAATTTGATCTCTGTTTACCTTTCCTTAGGTTATAGGAGAGCATTATGGTTTAAGACAAATTTTTCCCAAATTTGGGGGAGTGTGTTTGGGTGATTTTGATTGCAGGAATGAAAGCAACAGCCACAGAAAACCATATATAGTAGCAGTAATCATAAGCTGCTAAAAGAAAAAATAAAAAATAAATAAAAAAAGAGAGAAAGATGAAAATTTCAAGAATAAGTGAAACTCTGCATGTTGTTGCTTAAGTTGAATTCTATTATGCTTGTGGCATGCCAATAGAAGCTGGGAATTAAAGAAAAAGGTGATCTAAGGATGAATGCTCTCCTAGAACCTAAGTTTTGCATCCTAGAAAAACCATTAATTGTTTGTAGCCCAGCCTCATTACAAGCCAAGAAAGTCCTTCAAATTCATTTTTGTGTGTTTGTGATTGTATGGAATGAGATGAATTGCAAAAGTTGAGACTTGTGTTGGTTGTTTATTCGAAGAACTACCTTAAACACTTGTGCATATGAGAGAAATAGTGGCCGTGAGGATTAAGCTTGGTTAACCTTCCTTGATACCTGTCATGCTTGCTAGCTTATTTTATTTGTACTGCTTAATAGACATGTTCATATCTCTGAAATACAGCATATCATTGTGAAAGGTTGTTGGTTGAAGCATTGCTTCATTTCTCTATTCATGTGATTGAAACATTTGAAACAAACACAATTTTGGCTAACCACTGTTGATTCCTGTCACTTGAGGACAAGTAAACTATTATCCTTTGCTTGAGGACAAGCAAAACTGTAAATTTGAGGGAGTTTGTTAGTTGTTATTCATGAATTAGTTTGGTATTGAAAATTTGCAATGAAATAGCAATGTGCCTCTAATTTATGGTTCTTTTTTTAGAAATTGTACATATTTTCTAACTTTGTTGAATCTAACTTTGTTTCAGGCCAAAGAAGAGAAGGTAAAAGTTGTTGATGACTCGCTTAGTGAGGTAGATTGGCTAAGCGAGATGCATCCACTTAGCGAGGCATCTAGCTTGCTTAGCGAATGGGAAACCCTAGAAGTGGATAAGTCAGAGATCTGCACGCCCAGCGCGTAGCCAGCCCGCCCAACGAGGATGTTGTCTCTTCTCATGCTTAGCGCGCCCATGCTCGCTTAGCGGATTTTCACTTACTCTTGTTCAACGAGACATGCTCGCTGAGCGAGCCTTCGAAAGCTGAAGAGTCCAAGAGCCTTTAAAACACTGAGGTTGGCAGAAATGAAAAAAAATGGACTTTGAGCAGCAAAGAGAGCTTGTCTCCGTGAAAAACAGAGAGATTTAGGGTTGAGAGGCTAGAGAAGACATTCTCCACCATTTTCTTCCATATTTCTTTCACCAAAAATAGTTTTCTTCTTGAATTTTGAAGCTTTGATTCTAATGGAAGGCTAAGCCTCTTTGTATGGGAGTTACTATTGAACCTCTTGATGTAATACTCTTACTACCTATTTAATGTTATTTCTTTGTGTTATTTGCTTCTATCTATGCTTATTTTACATGCTTGTGGCCTGATCACCCATATGTATGTGTAAGTTAGGTTTTTTTAGTATTGGAAAATGCTTTAAAACCTTAGAACTTGATAGAGCAAGCTAGAAATCTATATGTCTAAGAATGGAGTGTAGTGATCTAGTCTATTTTACATTGTAGGCTTAGTGCAACTCTTTTAGAACAAGTTTGTTGAGAAATCAAGAACAAAGGCTAAAGAGAGTTAGGCTCATTCATGTGAGGAATCATGGTTTGAGTAATTTCTCAGTGTAAGAACACTAGAATAACGTTAAATAGAGAAAAACACATTTTATACAGCAAAAGAAATTCAATAGGACACTCCCCAACGCTTTTAATTTGATAGTTGTCACTTTTTATAGCTTTGAATATTTTGTTTTTGTTCAAATAGTTTAATAGTGCAGAACTTAATATTTGCTTTATTTCAAACCTTATAAGTGTTTACACACTGAATATACATAGTCTAGGTGAAACAAATTTCCTGTGGATATGATATTCAGTCTTACCATTTTATACTACTTGTGTGAATCGATACACTTGTCGTAAGCAATCAACACTTGCCAACGTTGACTGTCACGTGTCACATTTTTATTGGACGTTGACCACCACATGTTGCCTTTTTATTAGACGTTAATTTCGTGCACCTAATTAACGTCCACGTTCAATAAAAGTGTGACATGTGACAGTTAACATCCAATAAAAGTGTGACACATGGCAATCAACATTGGCAAGTATAGTCGATGTCCAATTTTGAGGTTGGGGACTGAAATAATGAGATTGCAAAAAACTAGGGGACTAAATTCGTAAATTAAATTATAAGGGGACCAAAATCTAAATCTAAGACAAATAAGAGGACTAAATTTGCAATTAAGCCAAAATAGGTAAAACGGTAGTTATTTTTCCTTGATTACAAAGATCACACAAACTCCTTTACACCAACACGCTACACAAGGAAATGGCTACTAGTTACCAGAAAAAGTGTATGTTCAAACCCATACTTTAATGCAATTTATAATTTCTATGCTTTTGTTTCATTGATAAATTTACGTTCATGCAAATCTCTCCTTCTACATTTCTTCTCTAAACTCTTAACTACTTCTAATTATCATTTATTCTCTGAACTCTAAACTTATTTACTTATTGTTCTTTATTTTTTGCAACTCTTATATTGTTCTGCATTTCATTTCAATTTATATTTCAAAAGCATTCTACATTTATGTCATTTTATCTTTGGTTGCATTTCAATTTGATTTACTTTCAAAGCAGTTTATTTTACAAGTCATTTTCTTTCTTTGTGTTTTAAAATCATTTACCAATCAAATTTATCCAATTTTTACTTGTTTTGAAAACATATTTATTATAAAAAAAACTATAAACTCATTCAAAAACTACTTTTATAACTACAATCAAAATAAGTTTATTTCTGACTTATAATTTAAGCATCTCTTAATTATAGCAAATAACTTTAGTCACAAAAACTAATTATCAGAATGATTATTTTAGTATGATACTATAACACATGAGTATGTTAAAATCTTTTGTGTATTTGATTGAACTTACAATTACAATTTTGTCACACTAAATAAAATAAGTTATTTATGATTAATAAGAATCAAGTGTGGAAACATGTGAAACTATATTTCGATTACATAAATGAATTTTCACCATAAATATTATTTTTAAAAATAACAAATTTATTATATATGATTATTTGTTATTGGATAACATCAATGCATTTCAATTAAATTTTATTAATTATATAATTTGTTGATTGTACTAATATGACTGAGAATTTCTCGATCATGTCGTAGACTAGAAAGGATCTCGAGTTAATATAAGGTCGAGTACATGTTGGTGACTCGAATACATCTCGGTCTCATGAAGATTAAGGAATTTAATTTATCTTATCATAACCCTATATTAATTAAGAGGTAAAATTATGGACCTTGAGGCTCATAAATATATATATATATATAAAGATTAAATTCTCAAGATAACATACTATTCATTCTTATTTATTACTTCTTTTATCATATATATTAATCAAGAGGTAAGATTATTGACTATATTAGGGAGATTGGAAGAGGAGTGCGACGAAGACCGGCCAAAAATATTCGACAAAAGGGAGAAAATTACTTAAATACTCCATACAGATACATTAATTATACTAGATAAAAATAAAAGTTATATTTTGTTAACATATTCATATTATCTCGATATTAAAAAAAGGAAATCCTTCGTCATATTGCATAAATTACAGGGGTAAAAAAAACTCTATTTTTGTCGTGTAACGAGAAGGTATTTGCTCCAACGGAAGGATGTTATATATTCGCACATCTTGAAGCCAATTACCCGAACTCTACAACGGTTAAATATCCACTACACGAACCATCGAAGAAGGAGGGAAGAAACATGATGAAGACCAATCCCTTTCAACTTTTTTTTCTTCATTGGATTTTGTCATTACGTGTCGTAGGTGTAATTAAAGCTGAATAAAAAAAACTAAACAGTAAGACATGTGGAGGTATCATAGGAAAATTGCACATCAAGAAATGTCCTCGTCCATGCGTCTAAACTAAAGTGATATAATTTGGGCAATGAAGAGACAAAACAGGTTTTTGAGTCAAAACAATTCGTTGCAAACCAACCGCTTCGCAAAGTTAAAAAGTGAAAACTGCCGTCAAAGACCACAAAGGCCGTTGAGTTCACGACACGTTGCCACACCAGAATTATCCTCGTTAAACCGTGTCGTACGATTTTGTCAGCACCCACTTGGCATGCACCACGTGTCACCGACAACATGACCTGCCGTCAAAAGGTGGAGTAACCCCACTTCTCTTTTGACGAAGCGACAGCTCAGGCCTCTGGGACATCAATGTTTCAGGAACTATGAGAAAGATACGTGAATCAAATCTAATCGATGTTATGTTGCATTTTCATGTGATTTAGTAGTATTTTGTTTTGTTATTTTAGCTTTGGCTCTTACCTACCAAATTTGACTCATCTTTCAATGCTACCACCACAGAAAGACATTCATTCCCGCATGCTTAACGACGGTGGAAATTTGCAAGATTATAAATTGTTCTTAATAAAAGAAATTTCACGACTTGACATTTGTCACTTGGTTGTTATTATAAATTAGAAGTGGTTTCTTGTAAAGTTCTATGGATGTTGACACACTAGTCATTTCATATGCACCATTGCACCAATGTCTCAACCAATATTGCTTTCTGAAAGTAACTCCTAACGCGATTCTATGATAACAAGGTTGACTTGACATGTACATAATATTTTCTGGGTGCAATGTAACTTAATCATGACAGTTTTTACTTTTTACTCCTAATTTGTTAGATAGGCAGTTAATTAGTAAAAAAATGTAATTATTTAATCAAAAGTTTATAATTGTACTGTGTTTTTTTTTCTTTTGTTGTCAGAATAGATGCTTAATATTTCATGAAGAAGATAATAGATTAAGATACAAATATGTTTAAATTAAAAAACCTAATGTTAGGTTAATTACTTTTGAAAAGGTTAGAATGTTTGGCTGTTCTATTGGGTGCAGCATTTGGCCGAAAGAGATGTTTGCCCAAATCGATCACTGCTTCAAAATATCATGATCTATTATATATAGTTCTTAGATTTGTTATGATTCGTTCTATGTATGCATCTAGTTTGACCCTATAATCTCGATAAATTAAAGGTGGCATTGTGCCCTCACTAGTAAAATATTGTGTTTAATTATACTATGATATAGATAAATAAATAAAAACAAAAAAAAAACGGAATCTAACTAGACAAAGGTGACATTTAATTTGTTCTCCCTGGTAAAATATCAAATTTTTTTTTTTTTTTTTTTGCTTTGTGTAGTGCAGGGCCGTGTAACATCATAACATGCAAGGCCATTAAGAAAAATGCCTTAGGCCCCTCTTTTTTTTCCTTTGTGAATAGGCCCCTATTTTTTAATGTTTATTCAGCTGAAATGTATTCATTTTAACAGAAAGATTAGTGTAGTGGTGTTCCAAATCGTGAATGGGCAATTTGTAGCCTATTGACTAATTGACTACTTTAAATATTGAAAATTTTCATTATTCAATTGCTCTCTCGTGAAATGTATGGAATAATAACGGCCAGAAATTAAAACTAACAATTAAATATAGTGATTTTTAAGATAATTTTATTGTTTTAAGATAATCTAATTAAAAATAATAATAATTTTTTTCTATTGAGATTCGATTTGAACAATTTTTATAATATATATGAAACTTTTTTTTATTTTGAATCCAAAAATTTTAATTTTAGGTGAAGATACTTTTAAAAAATATTGTATCAATGTTAATTTTTTCTAAGATTTGGTGAACTTATAGAATTTTCCTGAAAGATGGTTTTCAAAATTAATTGCTTAAATTTTGTCAAAAATCAGTAATGTTACAACAAAATAGATTAATGAATTAGAAACCTTATCTATTAATAGCGAAAATTTGAAATTATTTTTCAGCTCAAAAAGCATATATATATATATATATATATATATTCTATGGTGGTAAAATATTATGTTTGATATACTATATTCTGTCTTATATATAAAAAATAAAATAATATTTTATTGATCTTAATTATAAGAAACATAAAATTTTATTTTTAATTTTTCTTTTTATCTCTAATTAATTATAACCTTTATTAATGATATATACTATTTTTTTTCTTAAAAATGGGCGTATTTATTGATCTATCAACAAAATAATATATGGTCATTGGTTAAAAATTATCTTTTAAAAATAAAAATATCTTAAATCAATAAATGTCATGGGTAGTCTTTAAAAAAATTAAAATTTATGACAAATTAATCCATCTAACCATTTTTATTGATTTTGATAAATTAAATAATTATTTCTTATATATCATATCAAAGGTAGAAGTAATATATATATATATATATATATATATATATATATATATATATATATAATTAAAAAAAAGTTGCAGACACCACAAATTTACTTGACACCTAGTAGAGAAAGAGATAGAAGAGCTAGAGAAAAGTGAAATATGATTGATAAAACTAGTTGATAAGTTAGTTGAAGCTTATTTTTGTTATGAGTTAGTTGAAGCTTATATAAGCAATTTATGAGTTGAAAATTGATAGCTTATAAGCTAGTAAATTTAATTAAAATTATTTGATAAGATTAACTTAATAGTTAGCTAATAAATGTAAAAAAAAGACAATTAATATTTCTAATGTTTGAATTTATGTTTAATAACTTATCAATTTAAAAAGTAGGACAATAATTTTATTATAAATTAATAGTATAGATTTGATGATTTTACTCATGTTTAAAATTAAATTTTTAATGAACTAATATTGTTTTAAATCAAATTTCTCCTTTTAAAAAATCCAAATTAAATTAAATAAACTTATATTGTTAAAATCATTTTTTTTATTAATAATATTATTTTAAAAGACAACATTAATTCTTTGGTAAGAGAAGAATATAAGTAGACCACTCAGACTAAAGTGGATACGTAAGAGATCAAAGAACCCTTTTGACGATGAGACCATGAAATGCATGATGTAATTTTGATGTGATTGTTATATTTAGTAAGCATGTATGATCCTTGTTTTAGTGTAGATGATTAATTGTATACCTAATTGATAAGGCGAGTTCAATTAAATGCAACCTATAACATTAAATGAGGACGTGTGTAAGCTATACATTATCCAAAGAGATATGCGAAGGGGACTTTGGCCTATAGAAAGGTTATGTGTAAGCCCTAGTTGGGCTAGTAAGAAAGGATAAAGGAAAGAGGAAAGACATGTTCTATTTGATGTGATACAAAGGTAAAACTTAAGTGAGTGGTCAAGGTTTAAGGTTGAGATTTAATTTTTCTAGTTATGAGCGACCTTAGGTTTGGCCATAGTGGTTAATCTTTAAATGCCAAAGAAAAAGGTATGATATAAGTTAGTAAAATAGTGATAACAATATTTTCAGGTAATAGTCGTGAAGATGAGTAGCATTAGAGAAGTGAGATAAGAGTTAGGTAAGTGATTCTTGTATGGTATGGATAGTTAATTCTTAAAAGTCCAGTGAGAAGTGAAACTATGGGAGTTAAGAAAATAATTCTTAGGATAGTAACACTACTAGAAAATAGGTCTTTTACATCAGTTCTTTCGGCCTTTCTACATCGGTTACGACACGTAGTTGTAGCCGGTGACGTTGAAAACCCGAGGCCCTACAAATCGGTTCAATGATCGACTTAGAAGGGTATGGGTACGAAGACGGGCATAGTGTCAAACCCATCTTAGAATCATGAGGGTTCTACATCGGTTTTGAAGGTACAACCGATGTAGAATGTAGGACATTCTACATCGATTCTTTAGGAGGACCATCGTAGTATTTGTGGGGGTTCTACATCGGTTATCAGTCACTGAGAATTTCTTATTCCTTTATATTTACATGTTTAACAAGTTAAGTAAATGGATGTCTCGAGGAGTAGGTTGGGTTGTTTGCAGGGGAGAAGATGTTTGAGCTTGTTCTCTTCTGAAGCGTAGGGTATGAATATAGTTTGTATGTATCTTTCTCGAAGATATACAACATTCCGTGCCAAAAGTTGTATTAAGTTTTGTGTTAGATTTGTGATTTTATTTCACTTAACTCCTGTGTATGTATATTCTAAATTTCCGTGTCTTAGAAATCCAGGCACAACTTAAGGCAGCATCCCTTAAGGTGTTCCGCCTTGATATCCTTTTAACCCTTGATTGCACCATGCTCCTTTATCAAAGTTATTTATTAGGTAATTTTGTTATTTAATATTTTTTAAACGGAGATTACTTGGGGTATTTTACATTACTCAAATTGAAAATAAATTAAAAGCTTTAATATTAGATCTAAATTTGAAATATTTTGTCTATATTCCTTATATATAGATGGGGGAAAGATAGATAGATGGAAGGTTTATCACGTGACAAATGTCTGATAAAGTACTATTTTGTATTGATTAGTAACTCATTTCAGACATGTTTTGACATTATTTATGATTATTTTTTACCTATTAATTGAGTTTTGTGAGATTGAGTCTCATTGGACCAAGTGTCATGATTTGTTAATGTTCAATATTTTTCTCATCTTGACACTATTTTACTGTACAAGTCATAATTTTTTACACATAGCTCCGATTTGGATAATTTTAGTCTTTTTTGAAAGCTAAGGAGGAGCTCCACATTTGTGTCTATCACAGGATTGGGTTAATTTAGAGGTTTCAGGTATCAAAATTGAGCTACAAAGTGGCTTCCCTGCACTTGGAATTTTCAGTTTTTGCATTTTGGGTTTTATTTTGTAATTAGTGTCCCAATTAGACTTTTGTAATAGGTTTTTAGGAATTTAATGAGTGGATTTTAGATGTGTGAAGGGGGGCCACGAATTTTTATAATTATTTCCCTTGTAATAAAACACTTTGCGACACACATACACACACTTTTACATTTTAGAATTTTGAATTAAGGGTTTTTTTTTTTCTCTCTTCTTCTGTGTTCTTCATTAATTTTCGTTTAATCCCTTCAATGGAGGGCTAAGTTCCAGTTCAACTCAAGGAATCCAATTATGCGGTAGCATTTGAGTCCCCTATTCTTCATTTTTGAATCTGCGACCTTCTCCTTTTCTGTTTTTATATTTTCTGAAATTGAAATCGTGATCATGAATTTACGAAATTGAATTTGGAATAGGAATAGGATTTATTAATCCTAATGTGATCGGTTGATTGCTTGCTAATACGATTTGTGCCTAAATTCGTGATGGATTGGGAAATGTGATTATTAGTGCTGCTTTCACAAATGCATGTTAGATGATGATCCTATAGATTTGTATTGGGGTATGTGTATTAAAACTTGAAGATATAATTTTTTTTTGATAAATTAGATTTTTAAATTATTGTAATTTAATCCATCTCAATTTAAAATTAATTTTTGGCATATCATATAACTAGAATTTTGTGTTTTAAATCAAATATTTTATTTCATAATCTTCGGTTTTTAAAGTATTATTCTTATTTAATTTAATAAAATAATCATTTTTTAATTATAATAATAAAACCTGTATTTTTTCTTTAATTTATTTTACTTATGAAATTTACTTAAATTTAAAATATTCATACAATATAAAACACTTGTTACTGTTCTTTTTTTTTTTAATCATGTAATTGATATGAAGTATTCATCAATTTTATCGATGATTAATTTTTATCAGAAAATATGAAAGAAATTAACTTTAGTATCACCTAGACCAATGACTTGTTAGTACCTATTAGAGTATCTAGATTTCATTCAACATAAAGCTTGTAGAGTGACTATGCATATAAACAAATATAACTAAGGTTATGTTCCATAAAACTAGTTGAAAAGTTAGTAAAAAATTAAAAAGTTAGTTAAAAGCTTAAAAATTAATAGAAAATTAAAAAGTTAGTTAAAAGCTTAAAAATTAACAGGTAACTAAAAGTTAAAAACTAAAAAATTAATTTATTAAATTATAAGTGTTCAGTAAAATTATTCGTTAAAATAGTTAAAAAGTATAAACGACATAAAAATGATAAAATCATGATTTATTTAAAAATATAATAAGAAAATTGAATAAATGCATTGAAGATAAAAATGAAAGAAAACTTAAAAAGTTAGAAGTTAACATTTTATAAAATACTACTTCAAGTAGCATTTTAAAAACATTAAAAACTACTAAAAAAATTATTTATCAAACAGTGAAATAACAACCACTAACAAAATTAAAAACTAATCAAAATATTTAGTTCAACATAACCATAATTTAAAACATCAGATCCTGATTGGTTGTGTCCTTCATCTTTTGTTTTCTTTTGTAGAATTGTTGTGTCCACCAAACACCAATGAAAACAAAATCTAACACGTTTTCTTTTTAGACTTCTTATATGGCAACGAAAAGAAACATTTTAGCTTGAATTGGCCAAGTAGAATTTGTCCTCCAGAAAATGGGGATCGTTGTTAAGTCCTTTTCGTCTTAGGCCCACTTCTACCGCCTTTGTCATGTGAACTTTCAGTGTGGTATATCAATTTTATGGAATATTAATTAAGTAGAAATTCAAAACAAAAATAAAAATAAGGAATCAATATATATATGCAAATTTATGTGATTGTTCTTAATAATATTCTTTTACATATTCACATAATTTTATTTCTTTTTAACATTTGTATGAGTATATTAAACTCAACCGAGTGACATGTATTGTCGGTTAAAAATAAAATTAAGATTTATATATAAAAAAATTAAGATTTAAAAAGATAACATTAATAAAAGATAGAAAGTTGTTTGTAAAAAAGAAAAAAAGATAATAAGTTCATTCTACAGAGTAGGTGAGAAAATTTTAAGAAAAAAAAGTTAAATCTTATTGCATGTACATGAGAATTCCAACTCTTTAAAGGAATGACTATTCTTTGTTCTATAAAATATGACATGAAATGCAATCACCATTTCATGATTTTTTCCTCTAACCAAAAACAGAATATTCATTTTATGGCATTCAAACAAACAAACAAAAAAGAATATTCATTATTTCATGACACAAACATAGAATACATTGATCGTTTCCCAAATAAACTTTTTCGGTCAAATCACAAATCAAATTTATCAACAAAGTTTATTATGCGCGGACAACTTTTACGGTTGTTTTTTTGGGTCCAAAGACATTTTTTCCGTTTAATCAGAGCAGACAAAAAAACTAAGGTTTTTACTTTATGCACTTCCAAAGACATGAACGGACAAAATTACCCCTACCTCTCGAGACATGCTAGGTGCACCCAATAATTAGATGAATGGGAAAAATTATCCTTGTGTCAATCTGTTCATTCTTCCGTATGAACTCTCAGAAGAACAACCTTCTCCCGGAAGGTGTGTTTTTTATTAGAAAATTTTTCTTAAAAAATTAATGGCCAAGACTTGAACCCATCATTTTGAGGCTATTATCACAACGCTCTAACCAACTAAGTTAATAAATCAATTACATTATAAAATAAATAATATTAGTATACATAAATTATTAATATACATAATTATCACTAACATTTCTAATGTATATTTAATGTGCATGTAAATTTGAATAATAAATTTTGTGACAATTGAATTTAATTTAAATCATATAAATTATGTAATCCATATATTTTTTAAAAATAAAAAAGATTTACTATCACAATATTTTATTTGTATTACAAAATTTAATATATATTAAACAAATTATTTATTTTATAACAACGTGAATTAAATATGCATTAAATTTTATAATAATAACTCGAATTAAAAAATATTTAATGCATATTTAATGACCTTTGTTTCACACTTTCACTGCGCCTGCTTCCGGTTTTACGCTTCCTTTGTTTCACTTTCACTTTCGTCCTGTGCTGGGTGGTTTTTGCAAGTTTTGGTGGTTTTTGCAAGTTTGTTTGAAGTAGCTGTTCGGTGAAGGTTAAATATTGGTGGTTTCTGTCGTAGTTGCTCTTCTTATTCCGTCGGAGGTACGCATTTTATGGTTTTTTTTTGTGTTCATCTGTTACAGAAGAAGCAGTAAAAGGTTGAGGGAGGTGATTCAGTAAAAACTTCTTCCGGAAGTAGTTTCTAGAAGAAGTTTTCCGAAAAACTTCTTTCGGAAACTGTATTTTTTTAATTTTTTTGGAATTGTGTTTTTAAATTTGTGAAAAAATTAATATATATGAATATTATAATTTATAATATTTGTATTTCATATTTTTGAAATTGTGGATAATTGGTTTAATTAGGTATAATATTAAATGATTTAGGTAAAATAATTGTATTTTGTTGTAATAGTAAAATGTTTTATTAGTTGTTAGTTATAGTGTTAACTTTGGTTAAAGTAAATAATTTAGTTTTAATTTAGTTTTAACTTTTGTATTACTTGTGTATGATGCATAATTTAATAATATGTCGTTAAGATGGACGAATATCAATGGAAGTATGACTATACGATGTCACAAGAAGTTTATATGGATTATGATAATGAAGAAGAATGTGGTGTGAATGAACCACATGTTGATTGTTCGAATGCTTTCAATACCTGTCAGGTAATCATGTTCATTAGTTTGAGTCATTTGGTTGAACATATGTTTCATATAAAAAGTAATATGTCGGAGTTGTGTTGTAGGTCTTTGGTACTCGAGATGATGTTTTGCAGTGGGCTCGAATAGTTGCCCATGAAAACAGATTTGTTGCAGTGATTATGAGGTCTGACATAGATACTGGTAGCAAAGGAAGAAGTTCATTTGTGTTGATTGGGTGTGAAAGGAGTGATATGTACAAGTGTAGGAATAAAGATTTCGTTAGAAGAGACACTAAGAGTAGGGAATGTGGTTATCTCTTCAGGCTTCGTGGGAAACCAGTGCATGGAGGGGAAGGTTGGATGGTGAAGTTGATCTGTGGGATTCACAATCATGAATTGGCCAAGTCCTTAGTTGGACATCTACACGCTGGGCGATTGACTAAGGATGAAAAGAAAATTATTGCTGATATGACAAAGTCGATGGTGAAACCAAAAAACATCTTGCTAATGTTAAAAGAGCACAATGCCAACAGTTGCACCATGATCAAGCAAATTTACAATGCAAGAAGTGCATATCGTTCTTCAATAAGAGGAGCTGATACTGAAATGCAACATCTGATGAAGCTTCTCGAACGTGATTAATACATTCATTGGCATAGATTGAAGGATGAAGTTGTGGTGCGTGATCTGTTTTGGTGTCACCCAGATGCAATAAAGTTATGCAATGCATGTCATCTGGGGTTTTTTTATAGATAGTACTTGCAAAACAAACAGGTACAGACAACCACTACTTGACTTTGTTGGGGTGACACCAACGGCGATGACATTCTCTGCTGGGTTTGCATATCTAGAGGGTGAGCGTGTTAATAATATTGTATGGGCTTTGGAACGGTTTCAAGGTCTATTTTTAAGAAACGATCGTCTCCCTGTTGTTATTATCACTAACAGAGACCTAGTACTGATGAATGCAGTGAAAATTGTGTTCCCGGAGTATACAAACTTGTTGTGCAGGTTTCACATCGATAAGAATGTCAAGGCGAAGTGCAAATTTTTAATCGGTCAAAAAAATGCTTGGGACTATGTGATTGATAACTGAGGTACTTTGGTTGATTGTCCGTCCGAACAACAATTCACTAAGTCCCTTCAGAAATTTCAAATTACTTGTTCACCTTGGCCAATGTTCGTTGACTATGTTAATGACACATGGATTATCCCCCACAAGGAAAAATTTATTACAGCCTAGACGAATAAGGTCATGCACTTAGGCAACACAACAACAAACAAGTATTAAAATCTTATTTTTTTTCTAGTAAGGATTATTAATAAATGGTATTTAATTGTTGTATATTTTTCATGTTTGTTGTGTATTTTAAATGTAGGGTTGAATAAGCTCATTGGGCTCTAAAAAGAGTATTACAAAATAGCCTTGAAGACCTATGTAGTGTTTGGGATGCCATGAACAACATGATCACGCTGCAACACGTTGAAATTAAAGCATCCTTTGAAACCAATACGCATGTGGCTGGACATGTATTTAAAAAAACCTTATACAAGAGGCTTGTTGGAATGGTTTCAAGGAACGCTTTAAATGAGATTGCTACCGAGGTTGAGCGTCTACATTATCTCGGTAACGATCCCTTTTCTTGTGGTTGTGTGATGAGAAGCACACTCGGTCTTCCTTGTGCATGTGAGCTTTCTAGGTATACTGCTGGCAGCATCCCAGTGGATTCAGTCCATATGTTCTGGAGGAAACTTTGCTTTTCAGACCAAGGGTTATGTGAGGTCGAAGTCAGCATCAAGGAAGAGATTAAGACCATATCTAAAAGATTTGAGGAACTTGATGTGTGTGGCAAACTAACTCTCAAGAGTAAACTTCGAGATATTGCATACCCTGATCATAACTCTATGTGCCCTCCTCCGTCAAAGGTCAACACTAAAGGTGCACCGAAGAAACCGATGAAAAGAAGTCAAAGATCCACAAAGCGTGATCCGTCTTACTAGGAGTATGTTGATGCTTTTCATTCTGTTCAAAGCAGCAACTCTTCAGTGAAACGTAGTGCATCATCTTCTGAACTGCCGAAACCAACAAGGATCATCCTGATGTTGGATCAATTTGCGCCATTTATACAGGGTTTCATTCACAACGTTGTGGATGTGAAAGCGGACGGTAACTGTGGATATCGGTCCATTGCCGCTTTATTAGGTATGGGGGAAGATTCTTGGTCGTTGGTGCGCAACGAATTGATTAAAGAACTTGGCAGATGGTTGCATGACTACACCAACCTCTTCGATGGCACAAAGAGATTTAAACAATTAAGGTTTCCCTACTTGTTGATGGTTTTTCCAAGGTATGTTTTTAGGTTTTTTTTAAGAACAAACTTTAAATAACTTAGATGTGTATGCTTTCTTGATTCAGGTTAGTGTGGACAAGTGGATGGATATAAAGGAGATGGGATATGTCATTGCATCACGGTATAACGTAATCCTTGTGTCGTTGTCCCGACAACAAAGCATGACATTTTTTTTCTCTTAGAAGTCAACCACCACCCGATTCTTCTATGCACCGCATGATATGTGTCGATCACGTGTTTGGAAATCATTTTGTTCAGGTACATTGAAGGTAGTTAGTCTAAGAATTATGCAATCACTTCCCTGGTTCATTTGAGTTAATAATGTTTGTTCATGCACAACAGGTTTATTTGAAAGACCGTTGTCCTTTACCGCCTCTAGCGTTGTTGCGGTCAACCAATTGTTATTCTCAGGCAAAGCAGTGGCCAACTTCATATATTAGTAGAATGCAACAGTGCACAAGCTTGATGTCATTCAAAAGAGACTATGTCAACCTAAATGAAGACTGAACATGCATTGTTTATCTAATTGTATTCATTATGCGATATAATTTTTTGTAAGCCATTAAAGGATAATTATTAAGTACTCGTTGCGTTAAGAAAAAAATTAGTTGGTGAAACCAAAATCAATTACGCATGTACGATACATCATTGTCATAATTGACAACACATAATGATATGCATGCGTATTAAAGTTTGAGCGTGACACGACATTGACTGACTTGACAACACATTTTGATGCACGACATTGGTTTAGTAGGAAACATAAACACGAAACATGTTCACGCGTGTTCTTTTGTAAAAAAAAGTGAAGCAATCTGTCGGTGAGAACCATGTATATATATGAGACACGACAAACGCTAAAAAATTACACATTATCTTGCTTTCACATACTCTTCCAATTGATACACAAAGTATGGCATTTTTAGGAAAAACTAGCAGTCAGACGATTGTCAACTCAAGGTTGGGTTTCATTTTTCCAAATGGATCAATTATTCACAATGATAGTGGGGTTTACTTCCAAACTTCCACTCCGGTGGCCATTCGAGTACCAAACAGTTGTGATTTTGCAAGCCTAAAAACCAGAATGCACAATACCCTTCAGCTAACCGACAAACAATTTTTGGATGAAATTCACTACCGCCAGTCATTCACCCATACAGGTAACCAAATTCGCTTTCAATGTATGCAATTGATAAATGATGACGATGTCAACACAATGTTAATGTGTAATGATCAATTTTCGTGTGTTGGTCCGATTGAGTTATTATGCACCGTTGGAAGAACACCAGGTGAAGTAATAAACTTACTTGAACGCACTACAACCCCTACTCATGACGTGCTCTTGTATTACAACGGGAGATGGAACATACCACCCCAGAACAAATTTGTAGGATGCGCGTTCACAGGAAAAAAAATTGAAATTCGTTCAGGATGTACCCTCGATGAACTGAAGGATTTGATAAAGTAAGTTGCACCTAAAGGGATTCCCCCTCATGAAATTCACGAATCACAAGCGGTAAGATGATTGTTTTTTTGGCAACCAGGAAGTTTTGAGTATTAAGATAAAGTTATAAAATATGAAATTAATGATCTGAAAACCAAAGATGAAGTGCTGAAGGTGTTAGTACAATCTAACTACTGGAAAAAATATGGGCCAATAAAAATTTTAGCTCTTTTTACTAAACATGGTATGGAGTTTGAAGATGATGTGGATGCCACGTCGCTAAACGACTGAATGCAACATTTCTTTTTTTGTTTTTCACATAACTTTTATCTGTTTATTTACAGCGTGTTTAAATTCCATAGTAAAATTGAATGTGTTGTTTGAATGGTCCAAATATAATTTATTTTAATTGTTCCACCTTCAGACCTTAGGCATACTTTGAAGGGTGGAAATCTTTTTTTTTTTTAATTTTGTGGTGTGTTATTCGGTGGAACCGACTGACGATATTATTTTTTTTGCTTCTTTGACGTCCAAACATAAGAAATAGAACCCCTTGAATGTCTTAGGCGACTCGGGCATAATTTTATAAAACCCCCAAACATGGGTACTTGAACATGTTTGAAGGCTCCAAATCCTTTTTTTTTTAATTTTGTGCCTGTTTTTTGAGGTGTTATTCAGTGGAACCGGCTGACGATATTATTTTTTTTGGCTTCTTTGATGTCCAAACATGAGAAATAGCACCCCTCGAATATCTTAGGCAACTTGTGCATAATTTTAAAAACCCCAGAACATGGGTACTTGAACATGTTTGAAGGCTCCAAATCCTATTTTTTTAATTTCATACTTGTTTTTTGAGGTGTTATTCGGTGGAACCGGCTGATGATATTATTTTTTTTTTGCTTCTTTGACGTCCAAACATGAGAAATAGCACCCCTCAAATGTCTTAGACGACTCATGCATGATTTTAAAAAACACCCGAACATGGGTACTTGAACATGTTTGAAGGCTCGAAATCCTTTTTTTTTTTTTTAATTTTGTGATTGTTTTTTGAGGTGTTATTTGGTGGAACCGACTGACGATATTAATTTTTTTGGCTTCTTTGACATCTAAACATGAGAAATAGCACCCCTTGAATATCTTAGGCGACTTGCACATAATTTTAAAAAACCCCCGAACATGGGTACTTGAACATGTTTGAAGGCTCCAAATCTTTTTTTTTTTATTTCGTGCTTGATTTTTGAGGTGCTATTCGGTGGAACCGGCTGACGACATTATTTTTTTTTTACTTCTTTGACATCCAAACATAAGAAATAGTGCCCCTTGAATATCTTAGGCAACTCGCGCATAATTTTAAAAAACCCCCGAACATGGGTACTTGAACATGTTTGAAGGCTCCAAATCCTATTTTCTTAATTTCGTGCTTGTTTTTTTGAGGTGTTATTCGGTGAAAACGGCAGACGATATTATTTTTTTTTGGCTTCTTTAACGTCCAAGCATGAGAAATAGCACGCCTAGAATATCTTAGACGACTCACGAATAATTTTAAAAAACCCCCGAACATGGGTACTTGAACATGTTTGAAGGCTCCAAATCCTATTTTTTTTTTTAATTTGTGCTTGTTTTTTGAGGTGTTATTCGGTGGAACCGGCTGACGATATTATTTTTTTTGGCTTCTTTGGCGTCCAAACATGAGAAATAGCACCCCTCGAATGTCTTAGACGAGTCACACATAATTTTAAAAAACCCCCGAACATGGATACTTGAACATGTTTGAAGGCTCCAAATCCTTTTTTTTTTAAATTTCGTGCTTGTTTTTTGAGGTGTTATTCGGTGGAACCGGATGACGATATTATTTTTTTGGCTTCTTTGACATCTAAAAATGAGAAATAGCATACCCCGAATGTCTTAGGCGACTCGCGCATAATTTTAGGAAACCCCCGAACATGGGTACTTGAACATGTTTGAAGGCTCCAAATCCTTTTTTTTTTTAATTTCGTGCTTGTTTTTTGAGGTGTTATTCGGTGGAACCGACTGACGAGATTTTTTTTGGCTTCTTTGACGATCCAACATGAGAAATAGTGCCCCTCGAATGTCTTAGATGACTCACGCATAATTTTAAAAAACCCCCCGAACATGGGTAGTTGAACATGTTTGAAAGCTCCAAATCTTTTTTTTTTTTTAATTTTGTACTTGTTTTTTGAGGTGTTATTCGGTGGAACCAGCTGACGATATTATTGTGTTTAGCTTCTTTGACGTACAAACATGAGAAATAGTGCCCCTCGAATGCCTTTGGTGACTCACGCATAATTTTAAAAACCCCCCCGAACATGGGTACTTGAACATGTTTGAAGGCTTCAAATCCTATTGTTTTTTAATTTCGTACTTATTTTTTGAGGTGTTATTCGGTGGAATTGGCTGACGATATTATTATTTTTTTGCTTCTTTGACGTCCAAACATGAGAAATAGAGCCCCTCGAATGTCTTAGGCGACTCGCGCATAATTTTAAAAAACCCCCGGACATGGGTACTTGAACATGTTTGAAGGCTCCAAATCCTTTTTTTTATTAATTTCGTGCTTGTTTTTTTAGGTGTTATTCGGTTGAACTGGCTAAGGATATTTTTTTTTTTTGCTTCTTTGACGTCCAAACATGAGAAATAGCATCCCTCGAATGTCTTAGACGACTCCATAATTTTAGAAAACCCCAGAACATGGGTACTTGAACATGTTTGAAGCCTCCAAATCCTTTTTTTTTAATTTTGTGCTTGTTTTTTGAGGTGTTATTCGGTGGAACTGACTGACGATATTATTTTTTTTGGCTTCTTTGACGTCCAAACATGAGAAATAGCGCCCCTCGAATGTCTTAAGCGACTCGCGCATAATTTTAAAAAAACCCCAAACATGGGTACTTGAACATGTTTGAAGGCTCCAAATCCTTTTTTTTTAAATTTTGATCTTACTTTAAAACATAAACATTTAGTTATCTTATTTTTAAAAATTTATAATTTTACTCTCATTGTTATGAAGGAAAGTCATGATTTTCGGAATCATAATCGGAACGTCAGTTAATCGAAATCGAAATCGATGTGTCATATACAATGTGCAAAAAGTAAACTATATTAAACAAAAAAGTGTAACAAATACAAAAAATGATGTCGACTACAAAACATAACAAAACATCATCAATGCTCTGTGCGCCATCCTTGTCAATCCCTAACACTTCCATTTGCGCTAGCACCCCCCCTAACGATCCTCAGGCAATCTTGCAAGATATCATGTAACTCTGTCCCTGCAGTGACCCTCCTAAGATTGAGCACACACTCCAACCTTTCTGCGATCGCCTCATAGCCTTTGTAATCATCATGTGACAGTCATAAAAAAAATTTATTACAAAATTTAAAATAAATAACAATTCATCAAACATTAAATACACAAATAATCTTACCACTGCATGTCGAGGGGGATCAAATGCCACTATAACCTCTAGAATGTCTGGCTGCATATAGTCCTCATGGTCTGGGTTAACATAACATAAAAACATGTTTACATCATAATCCAATGTAACATATTACAAACACAAAATTTACCTGTAATAAAGTAAGGTACCCCCCAATCTGCCGTGTCGTGGTCCTAGAAGCTTCATCTAACTGATCATACATATGAACCAGGGTCGTAGCTCCCCAAGCATAGCCCCCACTCTAACCCAGGTCGCAAAAAGCCTCTAGATGCACCACATAAACATTTGTTGCACTCTTGTTAGAAAACAAAAGTGCAACCGACCAGCTGCAGGAGATAAGCACGAGCTGCTACAATCCATCGTCGTGTCTGGCATCTCATCTCATAGATATCCTGAACCCATGAGAGGCATACCTATGTCCCGCGCGCTTGTACTGTCTCGACTCTAGCCTCCTCACCGGACACCTCAAGCAACTCCATCAACAAAAATATTGCCTCGTCCATGGAAAGAGCCTCGAAGTTGTGGAAGGCGTCACTGATAGAGAGATGGAGGAGCGACAACACATCATCTAGTGTGATCGTCAACTCTCCTACTGGAAGGTGGAAGGTGTTGGTCTCCCTGTGGCACCTCTCCACAAATACGGATATAAGTCCAGGATCGTCGGTTACAACTGAACACCCGATCAATGGACTTAATCTTGTGGTGGTAACCAGCCCTTCAATCTCAGGCACTGGCCTTCCAATTAACACCACCTTCCTCTCGTGCGACACCAAATTCAGCTCAAGACACTCCTGAATTGAAGTACAAATCATTCCAAATATACAAATATCAAAAAATTTTAATGACAAAAAAATCAAGAAGAAAAAAGTAACAAATTATAATAACTGTCCAGTCTAAATGGCATGTGCGACATGCTTCGCAAATGAAGTCAGAACTGATGGGTCATGGAGCCCACCAAGGAATCCCTCATCAGCATGTGACCCCTTAGCACTATCACGACCTAAGTCCTCTGCAACAGTCGCATCTACGTCCGAAGTCATCTGAGGTGCATCTTTACTCGTCTGAGGAACATCGTCAGCCATATGAAGGACATCCTCAATCACTTGAGGAACACCCTCATCAACCACAATATGTACATGTTGCCTACGGGCTGATGCAGTAGGCCTACGCCTCCGGGCAACATCAATTGCATCATGCTTATCCTGTCTACCTCGCCCTATAACCCTAGCTAAAGCACGACCTAAACCTCGTGTTCTAACCATGATCTGTAAATCATGAAGAACACATATTTTTTTGGGTCAAATAAACTATTCATATAATTAAAAACCTACATATATTTACATAAATCTTCAGCCTTACGTTATAAACCCTAATTACATTATCCTAAGCATTGTTGACTACCCTAAACTAAACCCTACACACTCAACCACTAAACAAAAATATAAACAAAAATTTAACCTAATATATAATATTTAAGTAATTTTTTTACATACCACCATGCAAGCATAAATATTTCTATCATTAAACATACACAACTTAATTTATAAAAAAATTAAAACTTCATTTAAAAAAAAAACAAAACTAATTTTAAAAAGAAAATTCCTTCTTCCAGAAGAAGGTTCTTTCGGTAGAACAATGAGTTCTTTCGGAAGAACCTTCTTCTGGAGAAGCTACCGGAAGAAGGTTCTTCCAGAAGAACTCATTGTTCTACCAGAAGACCCTTCTTCCAGAAAAGCTACCGGAAGAAGGTTCTTCCGGAAAAACAAATTGTTCTACCAGAAGAACCTTCTTCCGAACAAGCTACCAGAAGAAGGTTCTTCCGGAAGAAAAAGTTATTCTTCAAGAAGAACCTTCTTCCAGTAGCTTCTCCAGAAGAACTTCTTCCGGTAGCTTGTCTGAAAGAACTTTTTGTTCTACCGGAAGAACCTTCTTCCGGAGAAGCTACCAAAAGAAGTTCTTCCAGGAGTTTCAGAACCTTTCATCTTTGCCATTTTCAGACAATTTCCATGTCTTCTACCCTAAAGCCATCATCTCCTAAACTAGCTAAACAGTGAACCTACGAGGGGAGGGAAGATAGGGGATACTAACCTCGACGCCAGAAACACAGCAACGACACCACAGAGGTTTCGCAAACAAACGGAAATAGCAGCTTGACGCCAGAAAGGTGGGGGAAGAAAAGAAATAAGGCAGCACGTTTTGTTTTTAAATTTTAAGCTAAGGGAAATTTTGCCCATTCAAAAAATTGATGGGTGCACCAACAATGTTGCTAGGTACACCTAGCATGTCCCCTACCTCTCCCATGTAAATCCACCCTCCACCCAATGCCACCATCGACCCAGACATTGCTGCCCTAACCACCCAACACCACTGCCAATGACCCTAATGCAAAAAATAACATCAATGGAGTTGAGAATGAAAGAAAGTTGTAAAACTTGATCCTACTTCAAAAAGGTCTTTCTAGAATACCTTAATTTTTTTATACTTTCAGAATGACATTTCCTAAAGTACAAAAACATAATTTTGAAAAAGTCTTTCTTAAAGTACAAAAAGTAGTGTATTCTGAAAAGATCTTTCTGAAAGTACATATATTTCAAGAAAGGTTATTTCATAATACAATATTTTTTTATACTTATAGAAAGGTCTTTCCATAGTTATATTTTTATACTTTCTCGAAAGGTCTTATTATAAGTAGAAAAAAAAATTAGTATATTCTGCAAAGACCTTTCCAAAATTATATTTGTATACTTCTTCAAAAACCTTTCCGAAAGTATAAAACTAAGTGGATTTTGGAAAGAAATTTCTAGAGTAAGGCAACTTTTGCACCTCTCTTTGGTTTCCAACTCCATTTGTGCCTCTACGCTTTCTTTCCTACATTAGGGTGGTTCAACGGTGGTGTAAGGTGGTTGCGAAAGTGGTGTTTGGGTAGACGGTGGTATTGGGTGGAGGTGGAGCTTGCTTGGGAGAGGAACAAGTATTTGTGTTCATTTAAGTCCCTTGGAGTGTAGGAAACAAATAGAAGGTGGAGGAAGTAAAATTCGAACACTAAACCACACTAGGCCAATCAACTTGCTTATATGGATAGTTACTACGATTATGTCCTTCAGTTCTACACAATGAGCATTTCTTAGGCCTATTTGGAATTATTTCATTCATCTCATTATGTATACGACTAATGATTGGTCTTCCCATTATGCCTCATCACTTCGAAGGATCAAGCATAAATATATGGACCCAAATATTGATATCATTTATCTTTGCTTCCAAGGTAATGAAAATGATGTTGATAAACTTTGTAAATGTTTTCCAACTTGTATACAGGGTCAACAAAGTCATTGTATTCTAAATTGCAAGAAGCGCATGCTACAATTGCATGCGAGCAAGGAATTCAAAGTGCATGAAATTCTCCACAATCACACCACCATTTGTTCAATTTGATAGTACATGTCATTGCTCATCGCCCAAGTCAGGTATTTGCAATTTCTTGAACCTCAAACTCCCCTACCTCCAGAACATACATCCGAATGTAATGTGAGGTAGCAATGTGTCGATTTTCTTGCATCATGACATATACCTTTTCAAAGTACCCATATCCCGCCTTTATCATATTCATGATTTTCATCCCATTAGTAACAAATGAGTCATTTATTTTATTAAATGTTTCCTTGACTAAGACAGTAATAGCCAATGCTTGGGTTTCTTTCAAAACAGAATTTGGTCTAACCAATTTGTTACTCGTCAAAACTCTGATCACATTGCGAGCAACTTTGCCTCAAATCGTGGTTTCCTCATCTCATATCCTATGACAAAAAACAAAAACATAATGAGTAATAAATATGTTGAACATGTAATAAATAAATTATTGACGCATGAAGTGCTTAGAAGTTTACCCATATTGATGACTTGTTTTTTTTAAGTCAACATTTTTAAACTCTTTATTAAAATTTGATGCAATATGGAAAATGCAGTACACAAAAGTTACATTCGACCCAATCCACCTAACTCGTTCTAATCTCAAAGCTACTAGCAAACCAGCTCCCATGTCTGATATAATACACAAATTTGGCTGAGGTGTGATATATATCCTCAAATAATGCAAGAACCACATTCAAACTTCTTTTCCCTCTCTCTCAACAATTGCAAAAGTGAGTGGAAAAATGTTTTGATTACCATCTTGTCCAATGGCAATTAACAAAGTACCATGATAGTTTCCAGTTAAAAATGTGTCATCTACTTACACAATCGGCTTCCAATATTGAAAGCCTTCAATGCATGGCTTAAAATCCCAAAACAAACAATTAAGAATCACCTTAGAAGAGTCATCCTCACCATCCTTCATTGAATTGGATGTTTTGTATCTAACAATTGTACCTGGTACAAAGTGTTGAGCAGATGCCCTCCATATAGGTAGATATTTTGACTGCTTTCAGTTTAGTTGCCTATGTCTTTTTGTATGTCACAATATAACCAAAGTGTTGTAGCATATTGACAATCAAGGTTTTGGTTTGGATACCAAGATTTGTCTTCACTAAGTCAACAATATTATGAGCAATTACAGATAAGTCTATCCTTATATGATCTTGTGATATGAGTGAAGTTGTGCAAGTGTGAATACCATTTATTTTCTTTATCTCCCACCTCCTATATATTTTATTGAAGGATACTCTTGCCCTCCAATGACATTCATTACCATATTGTATATACTTAACAACATACTTGTCACTCTTGTTCTCTTTTACGTCATAATTAACTGAATGTAGAAAATGAAATTGCTTAATGACATTCACAACTACATGTTTTGATTCAAATATCATCATGTCTTCATAAAGATCATAGGATACATTCGTATTGTCATTCCTTTTAATATGACAAGGAATTGAGAACTGTAGATCTTTTGAAAGTTGGCTATTAATAGTTTCAAAATATGAAGATAACCTATACTGACTTTGATTGCTTGGTCCTCAACTTTCGTGAACATCATGCTCTTGGTCCTTGTCACTAAAGTTGCTAACATTATCCTTTATTATAGGTTCTTCACCAGAAATCTATGAACAAATAAAAAGTAATTTAGCAATAAAAATATGAATAATTTATGGAGATCTAATGTTAAATAAAAACATACCGAAAAGATCATAAAAATGACTACAATGACTTGTAAGGAAAAGGATAAATAGTCACTTTTGTCCCTGAATATGTAATTCGTTGACAAATGCGTCTCTCAAAGATGAAAATACAAAATTAAGTCCCCAAAAGTGTAAAAAGCGCGACAAATATATCCAGACATTAAATTCCGTTGGTTACTATTAATAAAATAGTCAAGATTCAAAGAAGTGTAATATGTGATATATTTATCTTTTATTTATAGTAGATTGTGACTAATTATTATAATTTGGAAAAATTTGTAATGATTGGTATATTGTTACAATGTTTATTTTGGTAAATCGGTACAATGTTTATTTTAGATAATTTCTATTGTGATAGACAAATTATGATTGATAATCAATATTATCGTTATTGTTATGTTTGTTTTAAATTATGTTTGTTAATATTTTTTTAAGTGAATATTGTAATATTATGTTTGTAACGATAAAAAATGACGAAAGTTTACCCTTAAATTATATTTTACTCTTGAATGAAATGAAATTTCAGGTCTAACAAATTAATCTAATAGAAACATACTGATATTTATGTTCAATAACAAATTATTCACATTTTTGTCCAATAATGGTGGTAACTTATTGACATTTTGGTTCAATGGAACGTACTAACGTTTTAGGTCAAACAAATTACTAACATTTTTCTCCAATAAAAAATATTGACATTTTTCGTCCAACAAAAAATTACTGACATTTAGTCCAAAAATGATACCTTATTGACATTTTCATCCAATCTAGTCAGCATGGTCTCGTTGACAATCATTTCAGTGACAAATTCGTCTCTATGTGTCATGTATGCTATTTTATTAACGATGACAGACAGAAGTTAATGGCCAGATATATTTGTCGCACTTTTTACATTTTTGGTGACTAAATTTTGTATTTTCATCTTTTAGAGATGCATTTGTCAATGACTTACACATTCGGAGATAAAAGTGACTATTTACCATAAGGAAAATGTGAGAAGATGGAGAAGATTACGAGTGAGCTCGAGTGTTAGGCATCATGTTTTATAATGGAGATGAAAGTCGTAGGGTTAGCATGACTTCAAAGTAACTAAAGCCCTCTACGACTTTGAATTCATTTATAGTATATTCGTTATAAATAATTATAACTTATAAAAAATTTAAATAAATAAATAAATAATAATAACGATAATAATAATAATAATAATAATAATTAAAACCCTAATGTTTTTTGTTATAAATAATTATAACTTATAACTTATAACATTTTTAGATAAATAATAATAATAATAATAATAATAATAATATTAACTAAAACCCTAAAGTATTTTTGTTATAAATAATTATAACTTATAACTTATAACATTTTTAAATAAATAATAACAACAATTATAACCTTAATCACGACTTTAAAGTTGTGCCCTTACTCATGATTTCAACACTTAATACACCTAAGGTCGAGGCTATTTTATGACTTTAAAGTCAATCCATGTGCTATGACTTCAAAGTTGTGTGAAACATGCAAGAAAGTAGATGAAGCTCATGATAATGTAGTAGAACATGAATATGCAAATGAAGCTCGTGAATAATGCATAAGAACGTGAATATTGCAAACTCTTGCATGAAGAATCTTAGCTTGCATGATATGAAGTATGGAAATGACTATATATATCAGATTTTAGTATGTTGCACCTTGAAGAATCTTCCCTCCTTCAATGATGAAGCTTGTGAATGACAAGTTGAAGAACCCCAAAGGTTACACGTTCAAGAAAAAGCAAACCTACACGTTCAACTTACCATTATCATGCGCCATGAGTTTCTTTACGTGAAGTCCAATCAAGTACATTGCAAAAGACATGAGATCCTTTTTCACGTGAACTCAAAGGCAAAGGCATGGGATTCACTCTCACTAATGACAAATGCATGACACCAAAGCCTACTTCATGTGAATGAGTCATTACTAAGGCTGTTTCTCTCATGTTGGAACTTCTTTTTCCAGTCCCTCTTTCATTCTTCTTTTGTTGTTGCGGAGCTTATTTCTCTTTCTCACATCCCACCTTTTCCATCCTTCTTGCAATCTCTTTTTTTTTTTTTTGTGAAGCAATAGAACATGCGCAACTTGGACCTATTGATGTCTCGTTGTTGCGCTTATAACTCGATCATATTTCCAATCAAGTGTGGGAAGGCGAAGAGAGAATGATTCGTCCAAGGTGTAATTTTGTCTAAGCTTTTATGCATTTGAATCATATAGATAATCACGTGAAAAACTTAATAAATGAAGTTGGTTTTGGTTGTGTTATAATTGTTGGGCAGATTGATATTAACCAGCATTTGATCACTGCAATGGTTGAACGTTGGATGCCTGAAACTCACACATTTCATTTTCCACATGGGGAGGCAACCATAACTTTAGAAGATGTGACCTTGCAATTGAGCCTTAAGATTGACGGATTGCCTATAATTGGTGCCAGTACTAGTGATGTATGTGTTTCTTGTCAGGCTTTATTAGGGGGCATTGCACCTGATAAGTATATCAATGGAAAAATGATTTATCTAACTTGGTTGCGGGAAAATTTTCAAGAACTTCCTGTTGATGCTGATGATGTTGTGATTGAGCAAGATGCTAGAGCTCATATCATGATGCTAAAAGGTGGATGTTTGATGTCAGATACATCAAGGGCAAGAGTTCATTTTATGTATCTCCTTTTGTTATCAAATTTTACAGAGGCAAGTCATTATAATTGGGGTGCAACAGTATTATCTTTCTTTTTACGAGCTTTAGATCAGGCTGTAAATCCTTTACAAAGTGATATTGGAGGATTTTTGTTGCTACTATAATAATGGGCATGGGACCGTATTAAATGCATTGCCCCACACATAGATGACATATCTGACAAAGAAGTACAACAAGGACTTGGATTTCCTCTTTCATGAAGGTGGTCTCCACCGATGAGGCAAACAAACATTTCCACCTATGCAATCAGACTTTTACGCATCATATTTGATAGACTACAATGAATAAAGTTCATTTTTTATTATTTATATTAAGTACTTATCTATGTTTCTTATTCCTTAATAAATATGTGATGATAATAATGTCTTATAGTTCTTGTGGACACCTTATGAGACACTTCAATTAAGGTGATTAATTAATAATGTTGAAGTATCTATGATTGTTCATGCAAAAGTACCTCTCATATGTTTTGCAATCGTGGAATGGCATGTAGTAGATATGGTCATGAGACAATTTCGACTGCAAGAAAATATTCCAGATGACCTACTAAACCTAGATGAACTTTACGACATTGATTTGAGAAGAAGAACAGATATTTTTTGGCCTTATCATCATCGTCACTGAATAAACAAATGGAATCATTGG
Source organism: Glycine max (assembly GCF_000004515.6). Lineage (NCBI taxonomy): Eukaryota > Viridiplantae > Streptophyta > Magnoliopsida > Fabales > Fabaceae > Glycine > Glycine max. Next base: position 49,688,899 of record NC_038251.2, on the reverse strand, counting down.
AATGATTATATTGTTCAAGGTGAAGTTCACAATGGTGTTTTGCATGAAAATTCAGAATACATACAATGGTATATACATCAAACTAGACAATATATATCACGTGAAGGGACACCATCTATTGAGGTTGTAAATTTACTTAAGAATTTTGATAAATTATTGCTATTATTATTCATTATTATTTCTAACTTGGTAATTATTAATTTTCAATATTATCCTGCCCATCACCACCATCAATCACATGTTGAACTCAATTTACCTCCAGTGCATGTTTCTGGATATATGCCCCAACATCATCAATCACACGCACAATCTATTTATCAATCAGTGGGCTTCTCTTAATATATGCCTCAAGGATGTGAACAAAGTTTTCAAACACCGAGAGTCTCATCATATATGTCTCAATACTCATTTCAAGTTCATTTTACCTCATGTTTTTTAAGGACACTCACAAAGGTTTGCTACCACTATCAACACTCCGTCATCTACATACATCCCACCATCATCGAGCTCCTGTTATTGTTCATCATTACCTACTCAGATGCATGGCAAGAGTCATGAGGATAAGGAGGAAGATGATGATAACAACAACACCAACAATAATGATGATAATGATGGTGATTTTGTTCCTCAACAACAACAAACAATTACACATGATCATCCAAGAATAAGAAAAGGAAGAGGTCATAGAACAAGAGGACAACAACAACCACCAACAAATCAAATACAACAAGATGAAAAACCTCGACGCACATCTAGAAGAACTCGTTGTGACACATCATTTCTCTATTAATATTTTTCTTAAACAAATATGTGTAGTACATTTTAATATTTTTATTTAAATTTAAGTCTTTTATTTACATTATTTTTCTAATTTACGAAACAAATAATAATCCTTAACATTAGTAAAACAATATAGAAAATATTAAATAAAATAATATAAAAATAAAGAAAATATTAAATAAAAACAATATACAAAAATATAGAAAATATTAAATAAAATTATAAATTAAAACTAATTTAAATTCGTTAATAATTAATTTTTAAAAAGTACGACTTTGAAGTTGTAAATATGTTTATAACTTCTAAATAATATTTAAATAAAATAAAATATTTATGACTTTAAAGTTATAATTAAAAAAACAAAAAGTTATTTACTTTTTTACAACTTTAGTAAAAAAGAAAAAAAAAGTCGTAAATTAATTTATGACTTTGGCTTCAAAAGTGTAGGATATCCTACGACTTACATCGTTATGGATATTAATTTGAAATTTATTCCCATTTGATAAATTTCAAAAATAATGATCTCTTTTGGTAGTTTCACCAATAAAGGAGTTTCTGTTTACATCTCCTTGTTTTACTTTTCATGCCCCTTTTCCCATTCTCTTAATAAATTTAATATAAATACCCTTATTAACATTGGTCAAGTAATAATTTGATCCCCGCAAAAGGAAAACCTTTAATCCTTTCTCTAGAAATACCTGCTTCAACTTGTTAAGTATTATACTAAGTATTGAATGCCTCTCAAAATGTGTATACTCTAAATTTTTTCCCCAGGCATAAGCATATATATTCAGCTACGTCTTAGAGGAAGTGTATGTGTATTTTGCTTAAATTTTTTTATTCACCAATCATAATTGTATAGTCTTTATCTTCACAACTCATAGTCTCTCAAGCAAGCTCCCAAATAATACTTTCACATCACTAATTTTTTTCAATGGTTCAAGTGATTCAATGGACCTTTAGTCTACATATTCAAGTATCCTTGGTGAATCTTTTCAGCAACAAATATATTTCTAGTAAAAAAACTAATATATTTCGAACGTGGTCAGGGGAGTCAAGGGGAAATATTAGGGCTCTTACTATTTACACCTCTATTTTTCTAAGCACGCCCTCATACCCCCTTTCTATCTCTCAATTATCCATGATATCCTTTTTCTTTAAAAACTACACCCCTTTTGCTTTTCGAAAATATATTTCTAGAATTACATATACCTATTTCGAAAATGTATCTCTAGAACTATGATTCATAGTTCTAGAGATATACTTTTGAAATAGGTATATATTTTTCAATAAAATATCACTTAAGAATTAAGATGATTGACGATAAATTAAAAAATGATGATAAACATTTATCTTATATCCATGTTTGTTGGTCTTATTTTCATCCTATCATTAGTGTTCTTTAAATCCTATCTAAAATCTTATTTTCATCTTAATTTTATTCTTTTTTAAATCCAAATTTTAAACTATATTCACCATATATTCATTATATAATACTTTGTTTTCATCATTATTATACAATATTTTGGGTTTTCCTTCATGTGACAATGCGTTTCAAGGTATACTCATCACTAACTTCATGTGACATTGAATTTAACGTAAACTTGAATTAGAAAATGAATGAACGCACTTAAAAAGAAAGAAACCATTGTCAAAAGCTTTGCTTTGTAATTAAAGTGTATAATATATGAAGTTATTGATAAACATATCTTGAAACGCAGTGTCACATAAAGGAGAAGACAAAATATTATATAATAATGATGAAAACGCAGTATTATATAATGAATATATGACAAAGATAGTTTAAAATTAGGATTTAAAGAATAATAAAGATAAGATGAAAATAGGATTTCAGATGGGATTTAAAGAATACTAATGACATGATGAAAATAAGACTAACAAACATGGATATAAGATAAATATTTATTATCTTTTTTCATTTCTCGTCAACCATCTTAATTCTTAAGTGATATTTTATTAAAAATATAGGTTTAAATACATCTTTTGTCCCTATAATTTAGTGTTTTTGTTCGTCTTTATCCCTGCAAAAAAATTCATTTAGTCCTTACAAAATGTGTTTCTTTGTTTTTCATCTTAAAACACTTTAGATAACATTTTTTCATTGTTCAGAGCACCTTTTTTATTGTTCAAAGCACTATCTAAAGCGCTTTAAGGATGAAAACAAAACAAAAACATTTTGCAAGGACTAAAACAAAAAATAAATTGTAGGGACAAAAACAAAAAGGTGCTAAATTGCAAGGATGAAAACTATATTTAAGCCAAAAATATATACCTATTTTGGAAGTATATCTCCAGAACTGAATCATAATTCTGGAGATACATTTCCAGAATAGGTATATGCAATTCCATAAATACATTTCCAAAAAGCAAAAGGGGACTACTTCTTTAAGAAAAAGAGTATAATGGATAATTGAGAGATAAAAAAGAGATACAAAGGTGTACTTAGAGAAAATGGAAGTGTAAATAGCAAGAGCTAATATTAGAGACAAGCCCTGAATTACTGGCTATGTTAAACCCACCCTTCCCCTATTGGACTTCCTCATTTGCACCATTCACTCTCCTCTCATTTAATATTTTTTTCCCTTAATACAAAACCATCTTTGGTCATCTCTACCTTATATTCTCACTTTTTGACTGTGTTTGTCATTTTCTATGAGAATCAATTCTCTTTTGCCTTTTGTAAATCTTGTGAAAACTATTTTTTGTAATATATTATAATATTTCAAAAACTAAATTTTGTAATATATTTTATAGACTCATGTAAATGAGTTTCCAAAGGCTTTAAGTATATTTCTTAACATTATAGAAACTAGTTTCTATAATACTATTTTTTACCATTGCAGAAATTAGTTTCCACAAAAAAAAAACTACATTACAAAAACCAATTTTCATAATGTATCCAAAAACAATTATATTACAAAAAATAGTTACTAGAATGTTTTAATATGTAATGACTCTGGATGCTACTACATGAAACACAGAGACTTTAACGCGAAAAGATTCACTTTTTTACTCCTTATAAAACTTGAATTAGTTTAAATTAACAAAAATACGTAATGTTTTTCGTGAACATAATCATGTTAAATAAACCTCACCCATAAAAGGTCCTAAAGACATACAACATAAAGGTAGGTGTGTTTCAAGACACTACATCTTCAAAACATAACAAACAAATCTCCAAACAAATCTCAAGGGTCTCACTAAGGGAATAAATACAACATAGACCCAAAATCATATCTAAACCATAAGTTGATCTGCACTAAGACAAAACATAAATGAATGACTAAGGGACAAATCTAGCCCTTTAGTCCCTCACCATGTCCACCTTAATCCTGAGTGACATGTTCCTCAAGCTACATTATAATTTGCTCTCATATCAAATAACACGATCATCACAGTTTGACAGAAAATGCAAGGGTAAACTCATTTGGAAAGAAAACATCATTTAATCAAAAACAACATAAGATCACCATTTCATAAGCTACATAGAAAATCCTTCACGTTTCCAATATCAATGTAATTATGCAACTCATCAAGCAACACGTCATTCATAAGTTACAAATATCAATGCACATGCTTAACTATCATGTTACATTATGTTGACTCTTTACTCCCGGAAGATTTCACCTTTGAGGGATTAACCCAAGTACATCCTTTAATATAGTCGTACTCTATGATCTGACCATCAAGGGAGACTCGAATTAACCCTATAAAGGAGTATGATTTTATGAAAAATGGATGAACATGGGTAGTTGCTTACCTTGGTAAGGCTTGCAAGGACCTTAATCTATTTAGGGATTCGTCCACCCATTCATTCTATAGGTCCGTTTGGTGTTAGCCACCATGAAAGCCTCTAGCACTAGATTGAGGGTCCATAGGCTACTCGCAATTTATGTGTCTACTCACATGCAATGTCATTCATCAACACATGCATGTTATGATCATTCAAATCAATATCATACCTCATCACACATTCATTCACCAATCTCAACACCATAAAAAGTTATAATATCATAGATTCACCATTCATATGTTTATCATGCTCATTAACTCACCTATAGTTCAATAAGCATAACAAGACATTCCAACATCTTGAATTCTTGCAAACAACTCACCAAAACTCATATGAATGTGTATTTATGATCTCACATCAACTATAATTATAAAAAAACATCATCTCAACCTCATCTCATATCATCATCAAGAAATCAACCAACAAAACCCAAGACATTCATCAATCAACATAGTTATTTCGTCATCAATATAATATTTTCAACAACATGATAAATAAAGATATACCAACTCAATCAAGTTGGTTATTATCTCATTTGAAAGCTATGAAGATTATCTCCAACTTTTATGTTTTTCTGAAAAGCCTAAATTAGAAGCATACTATGCATAAAATTACAATCCATACAAAACTTTTACTCATTATTGATAACTTGACCATTGTTCACTAATTTAATCATTTAAAGAGTTACACACAACATTTTTAAGTGAAATAAAAGTAATTAGTTAGCTAACATCCAAGGCTACAACTTTCATGAAGACCATGTTTACAAAATAAAACTCTATGACCAAGTTTTGGCCATTGTAACTAATTATAACTTATTGTAATCGATTACAACAGAGCTCAGGTAAACAAAATAGTCCTTAGGCTCGAATTAATCGATTAAAAACCTATTTAATCGATTACAATCAGCCTAAAATCCAAAATCAACCTCTAGAGCTCATTTTAATCGATTACCACATGATGTAACTAGTTAGAATGATTCAAAGCTACATAAAGTTATGACTTTTAAGCCAAGACATCATCTTTCATCAATACAAAATCATTCCTTTCAATCCAAAATATTCAACAACATATTTAAGCTTCAATAAAACATTTTATAACATTTAAAAACATCCAAAATAAGAAAGAGGTAAGCTTCCATTACCTATCAACTCAATGAGTTAGCTTTAGGATGAAAAAGATGAATAAAGGAAGAGACTTTGAGTCCAAAATGAAAGCTTTCCTTCACTCCTACAACAATTCTACATCATCCATACCATCCCAAACCCCAAAACCAACATAAAACACATTAAAACCTTACAAATGAACATTTTCATGGACTTTTGAAGGGTGTTCATGGAGAAAAATAAGAATGAACACAGAGAGGAAAAGAAGGGTTTACCTCACCTAAGGACAATCAACAAAAATTAAAGGGGGAGAAAAAGAGCTTCCTTTTTGCATAGCGCCAGAGCTCTAAACTTCTCCAATGGTGATTTCTTGGAGAAGACGAAGTGAGTGGAAAATGAAGAGTTTCTTTTGTGAGAAGTTTATGAATATGAGGGTTTGTGAGAGGTTTCTAGTGACTCTCTAACTTCTCTCTCTCCACATCTTGGCTTCTACTAAGCATACCTACCCTTTCATACATCAAAAGTCCATTCCTCTAGGCCCAAACACACCAAAACTCACCAATACACATAGAACACATGATCAACATCACTAACTCATCAATTAATTAATTCATTAAAGCATTTTACTTAAATTTAATTTCTTTTGTAATTTAATTAAATCACTTAAACAATCAATTAATAAAACATAACCTTACATAATACATAACAAAAAATTATTTTTGGAGTGTTAATGTATTGCATGGTCAAAATTTTTCAAAAATATGTTTCAAAATTTAATTTTCAAGATAGGTATTTTTTGTCCAAAAAATGGTTAGAGAGTACAAAGAAAAAAAAGAATACAAATAGAATCCCTCAAACATATTATCCAAGTCATACCAAAAGACTATCCAACAAATTATGAGGACCAAGTCCACAAATAAGCTTGGATGAAACCAACAACAACAAATATGGACCTTTTGGGAAAACATGTTTAGTCCATGTTGCATGAACTTCATAAGTCATAGGTTGATAAATGTCTGCCAAGGGGTAATTTACTATAGGCCACTATAAAGAAGGGTTGTTCTTATAATTGGAACTTATTGGCAAATGTGACATTTCATTTGTTTATATGCTCATTGGCTTGATGAAGGACCTATTTGTGAACAATTAGGTTACGTTCACATAAGTGGCACACAATTGCGTATCAAAGATGTTTTGGTGGAAGGAGTTGGAGTTGGGGTCTTATTTACTCGAATATTTCCAACTACATCAAACAACAAATGATGAGTTTGGTTCTTCATGAACAGACCAAGAATTTGATTATTTGAGACACATCTCATTCAAGAACTTACATTGCAAAAATTCTCTATGATTTGTTAATTCAAGAGCTTGCCATTCACTTAGCCTTTACAGTGAGCTAGAACTGTGTTTGGAAGCTAAATCTTCCAAAAAGCATAAAACATTTCATATGGCTTATTTTTTTAAAATAGCCTTCTTATTAATGTTTTCCACTTCAAGTGACATATTTCTTTTGACCCTTTTTGTTGTAGGTGTGGCTTAGAGGAGGAGGATGTCATTCATTTGCTCAAAAATTATCCCCATGCTAAACAAAATTGGTCTTCTCTTGGCATGGACAATTCACCAGATTTCTATACAATGGCAGCAGATAGATGGTTCTACAACCAATTTCAATAGCAATAAGGTGTTTTGTTTGTGTGTGCTTTATGACACATTAGGAGAGCATGAAATGTGGAGGTTTTTTAGGGAAAAATTTGGACAACGTTGTGTACTACTAGTCAGATCTAGTCAACACATGACATTTTGTGTTCTAGTCATACTTCAAGTGTGGGTCCAACTCATAGATTTATTGCTTGGAATCCATGGAATGAAGATCATGTGAAGCTAAATGTAGAAAACAATAGTATTGAAAACCCAAGTATCTATAATTTTGGTGGACTTATATAAGATGCATGCTTTGTGGAAAATAGTTATTGAGCTTTTCTAGAACTTGTGGCTTTACCACAAATATGCAAGTTGAGCTCTTGGTAATCCTCAATGGGTTACATGTAGTTTGGGACGATTATTTTAGGAAAATTATTTGTGAAACCAAGTTGTTAATAATGTCTTATATTCTTCTCACAAATGGTCATCCTCCTTGGCATACACATGGTGCAATCATCAACACTATCAAGTTGCTTGTAGTTCAACCATGACAGTTTATGTTTCATCACATTTTAAGGGAAGCAAATCAACCTGCAGATAGCTATCGAAGCAAAGATCGTCTTCTTCTACTCCTTTTGTAATATGGGAGGCTTATCTTCCTGAATTCAGTCCACGTATTTTGATTGATGCCATGGGTGTGACTTTTGTTAGATCTTAGTTTGCTACATATCTTTCTCATTGAACAATAACAACAATAATTAAATTTAGCTAAAACTATGGACCATAATTTTTAAAATCGAATTGATCAATTCAATTAGAATGACAAGGAATTGGTCTAGTGAGTGACCAATTAACTTTTAAAAAGCTAACCATTTTAATTAGAACCAATGTGGTTGGTAAAAAAAATTAGTGTAGTCAAGTGATTTGAAATTGTATATTTCAAATTTTTTTATTAGATATTTATTTTTCATTTTTAAATTTAATCAAAAATATTTTAAGATAAATAAAAATACATATTTAATAAGGTTTACAAATAGGTATAAATTATTTTATTAATTATATTAAATTTTTTTTATAAAATATATAATTTCAATTTCTGTGTTTGGTCAAACTTTGTTTAATCAAGGACAAGTAAGGAAAATCTCCTTAAATGAACCAAATTTGAGGTTTCTTTCAACTAACCCAAATATTTGTTTTGTTATTGTTCTACAACTATTCATTTAGAAGGTTAGGAGAGCATTATTGTTTGCCATTTGATGAAAAAGGAGTCTCCATGATCAAATGTTTGGTTCTAATGAGGTTAAACCCAGTTGACCAATTTGTCGGTAGATTACTCTAAGCACAATAAGTGATTAGATTATTTGTATCAATTGTTAGAATAACTTGTTTGTACATTTAGAATATTGAATATTGTATGTTTCTTGGAGATTTTTTTTGTTAAATAGTCAAATTGGACGTACATATTATGATTGCTTGTATATATAATTTATATAATGGCCAGAGAGTATGATTAAGTTTTGTTGAATTAAGTGTACATTATTATATTAGGAAGAATGTATATGTAAAACTTAAATGTTGGATTATACTTTATCTAGTGATTAATTTGAGAAAGCTTCAAAGTTACTATTATTATTAATTCTTAAAGTTATGCCTTGTTGCTTCTTCTTTATGACTTTTACATGTAAAGTGAGCCCCTAAAACTTATGATTATATTCATAAACTTCTTTTGTGACGGTTGCATTACTTTTTAGTGTAGAAATGTGTAGATTTACACTAAAGTTTGATTTCATTGACCTTAATGACATCATAACCAAAATAGTACAACATCAAACAATTATAATGCTACTATAAACTAGCTTCAATTCTTTGGATGTTGGTCAGGGATTAAAGATATGTCATATAATTAGGCGGATTCAAAAAATTTGTTTAGTGGGAAAAATCATTTGTAATATGTTTACATAAAAAATATTAGTAATATAAGTTTTTATAAAATACATAATCTCGTGACAAAATTCTAAATTAACTAAATTTTTACAAATTACAATTGGATAAAGTGTGTATTTATGTCATTGACTCATTTTATGTACATAATATTAGAAGAGCGAAAATCATAATTTTCTATGTTCATTTTAAAAAAAAAATCTTATGGGGACAAATCCTATTTTTCTATGGAGGAAATTTATTTATTTTTTTATCAATATGTTTAAGTAAAAAAATTTCTTGTGGGAACAATTGTCTCCATACTCCATAAGGGTGGAGTATTTATATCATCAAGGAACGCCTACATAATAACAAAAATTAATCAACATTTTTAGAAATAAAAAATAAAAGATATTGCCTTTTTTTTATTTTTAAAGACAAATGATATATATTACCATAAAAAATTTCAATGAAACTAAATTAACTTTCTAATGTTTAATGGGGCTTATAAGTTGGAGTAGCTGAAAAGATATCATGTTGGGTTAACAACTTCTTAATTCTTTATCCTAAAGTAAATATGAAAAATTAAAATAGGTGACCATACATAGAGGTAGAAAATATTAAAAAGCAAATTATATAATTGAGATCCTTTATTTAGAGTTTCTTTTTGCTCTATTGAATTGAAGTTCAACCCGACCAAAGTATAAATTATATAAGTGGATGAGGTGATGAATTCAAACTTCACAAGTTATATACATATAAATTGGTTGTTCACTCGACCAAAGTAAAAATTGACATGTTTAAATTCTTTAATTTCGTGCAAGACTTTGATATATTTCTAACACTTAAGTAAGAGGGATGAATACCTACAAAATATACCCAACACTTATGAATATTCCATTAGGATAATATTGTAAAATAACGATGTATCTTATTCAATGATGTTAGTTGCATTTATAAAAGCATCAAATGAACTGAGTGTTTACGTCCTGAATGTGAATTTTTTCGTGGGATAGAATAAATATGATTAACAAGTACAATTGCCTTTTCTTTTAGAACTTGAATATGTTCACCTTCTCACTTACATACAAAATCACGAACAACTGTATTTGATGTAATTTTTGTATATAAGTATTGAAAAATGAAAAGGTTATGTAATTAATTTAAAAAAGAATAAATCAATTTATAGTATTGAGATTTAGGAAACTTATATAAAAAAATTAACTAGAAAATTAACTTGGTTATTTCATAAATATAATTATTTTTAAGAAAATATTTGTGATCTTAAGGAAAAAAAAAAAAAATTATTGACATTGTGACCAAACCAAGAGTACACGGGATTTAGTTATGCTCAAGGATCGGCCATTTAAGTTTGTGGACCTTACGAAAATGATTTTTTTTTAAAATTCATATAGTTATATTAAGTTTTTGAAATCTGGCCCGTTCAACATGCGGACCTAACATACTCTATCACTTGTGTACTATTTGTTTAATATGCCTAAATTTATTGTTAATTTGTTACATTAGGATTTTTCTATTTAATTTAAATTTTTATTATTAATTTGTTATATTTAAAATGTTAAAATATTTTAGTGTGATTGATTTTAATTTAAAAAATAAACTCAGTTTTTTTTGTTGTTGTAGTTTTATATATTTTTCAACTTTTTATTTTTTAAATTACTACTTAGACTTGCGGATTGATCTTTTATCCACAAACTTCTAGGAAATTTAAATTCACAGTCTTAAAGAGAAGTTTATTTATTTAGCGAATTAAACTTATGCGGTCCGTTTAAAATACAAACTTTCGCAAATCAGACCTTAAATTAAAAAATATATTGATGGTGACGAAATAAACATGTGCACTTAAAACTACACATAAAGACAATAAACCCCTTACCCCACGTAGCCCCACCCTTGCCATGTTTATTGTGCCTCGCACCAAAATGAAAAGGGTGCTAAACTTTTACACACCTACATTTAATTAAAATCAAGTACATTCTACAATTTACAAATAAAAAAGTAAAAGTGCAACAATTATGAAAGTGATTTTTTTTATATAAAAAAAACTTCCCTTTAATTGGGTACGAAAGATAGGGGAGAAAATTCAATACTAATGAAGAGAGCAAAGAAAAAATAGGATAAAATCAATTTGAGAATCCCAATAAACTAAAAGCAATTATGCCCAAGGTGTAGTTAGGGGTGACGTATCCAATCGATGGAACACAAAATCAGAAAAGGAACAAAAGCATGCACTTGAACCATCAGTTGTTTTTTAATTAATTAAATAGCATTAGCTTCCCCTCTTTTCAAACACACCTGCCCTCTCGATTTTGACATATTATATATTTTTATATAAACACACTTTATATATATATATAAAATTTCACACTGCATATTTTTAATAATATGTTTACTATAAAATATTCTCACTTTTTTCTTTCACTTATATTCTACCCCTAATTCTATGGTGAATAATGCATGATAAATATAACGGAGAGTTTTACGTTAGCGGTGGAGGACCTATCACAATCTCATCTAATCAGTTGTTTAGTGGGATAAAACTTTGTTGTGGTATATTTTATTCTAATTCTCTTAATTTATTTTTTGAAAATTCTGGGAGACAACAAATAATAGTTACGTAACGAAAATAATTTTTTAAATCTTTGTCTAATACTTTTATTATTATTTCTATTTATTATACGAAACAGTAAATATTATTTTATTTTGTTAAGTTATTAAACATATATTTTTATTTAATATGCTTTTAATAAAATATTAAAAGAATTAATAAACATTGTTAACGTGTAAACAAATATGTAAAATAAAAGTAAAGTATATATTATTAATTGAAAAAATTAGTTTAAAATTGTAAGATATTCTAATTTAAAAGTTTGATCAGCATAATTTTTTTTTTGTCTTGAATAAGAAATTACATATATCTTCTAACTCATTGTGAGTACACTAAAAACTTTCCCCATTTTGTCAATCCTATGGATTGACCAATATAACTTCTTTTTGAGATATATATAAAATTTTTATATGATCAATTAATTAAAATTTTTTAATTGTGACTTTTAAAATAAGTATTACAAAAATTAATAATTTTATAATGAACCCAAAGTATCTCCTATCCAAAAGTTAGAGATGATTTTTTTTTAAGTATCAAGATCTATTTAAGATACTATTATTTTTTAACAAATGTTCTTTTATATACTTAAACCTAAAATTTAAACTCCTTACCATATATTTAAAAAACATAATTATCCGTTAATTATGTCACTTTTTCTTGATTAATTATATATATATATATATATATATATATATATATATATATATATATATATATGATGATTTATAATTAAATCAGTTTTTTTACAATATAAGTACATTCTGATTAATTTCTTAATTTAAATCATTGATAGGTGTATTCTTACTTTTTCACTTTTTATATCTACTAACTTAAAAATAAATTAGAGTTTGTTTTTATTTCTTTATGCAAAATTAGTAGAACAAATAGGCACTCTTAATACTATTTGACATGTTAAGATTATTAGCAGAAGCCCAATCAAAGAATTTCCATACCAATCTAAGAATTTAATTTCAATATTATTATATTTTATCTAATCAACAAATTAGAAATAACTTTAAATATAATTTTTAGACTAATTATTATTACTATTATATTAATAGCGAAGAATCTTAGCATTTATAACAATAAAAAAAAGTTCAACAAATAAAAAAACCAAATATTAAAAGTATTTATACAATTAATACATTCTAATCAAATTTAATAACTAAAAATCCAAAGACTTGTATTTTCAAAATTAAAAAATTAGAAAGAAAAAACCCACACAGCACAAGCAAAGGCCAAGACAGAGTAGCTAAAGCCAAAGCCTATGCTATTCCAAACACCACCTCTACTCTCTCTCTCTCTCTCTCTCTCTCTCTCTCTCTCTCTCTCTCTCTCTCTCCTCAGCTGTGTGATGATTCATTTCTAAACCCTAATTGTCCTTGTTTCCATTGCTGCTTCATTGTTTTTTAAGCAATTCCGAGCATTGATCAAATGGGTTTTGGTTCACTTCCAATTTTCTGAAACAGCGTACTCTCAAAAAAAATATCTGATCACATTTTCTACTTCTGCAAATTCTGCATTTTTTTCCCTCTCTTTCTTTCTGGGGTGTCTGCAGAACAAGGGAATCTCACAGATTCCTTGTGTTTCTCTTTGGTTTCCGGTCTCAAAATATCAGCTTTTGGATTTTTAGTGTTGCAAATTGTTGAGGGTTTTTGTGGGGTGGTGGCTTTTGTTTGATTTTCCATGGCTGCGGTTGCTGAGATTCCCGCTGATGCCAACAAAATGGACTCAAAACCTAAGGCTGAATCTGAATTCAGTGTGCAGAAGCTGGTTGACATGTTCACAAAGTTGAATCCTTTGGCGAAGGAGTTTTTCCCTTCATCATATTCTCCCAATCATGATAATCGCTTTCAGGGCTTTAATCAGCTCTCACCAACCCACTTTCTGGTCAGCACTAAGCCCTCTGCTGATGAGAATTTCCCGAACAATCGAAGGGTAGGATTGTTCTGCCTTTGATCTCACATTTTTCGGTTTTAGTGAGGGTTTTTGCAGGGTTGTGTCGTCAATTTTGTGTATGGAAATTTGATACTTAATTAAAATTTTCATGTGACAATGTTTTTGGCTGGTAAAGACAGAATTTTAATGAATTTAGTGAAAGACCGTGCATGGGAAACCAAATAGCAATTACTGTTAATCCAGAAAGGAAAAAAAATTCACAAAGGAAATTCCAATTGCACCACCTAAGAGAAACGGCACCGTAGCGGAATGTCAATATTGCTTTGAAACAATCTTAATTATTCAGTGAAGTGCCAATATTTTTGTGTGGCTATAAATTCTAAATTGGGATGAATTGAATTGAGTCTCTGGTATTTGATTGTAGTTATATACATCCTATACGAATGGATGTTGTTTTTCCATGTTATATTTGCATGTTTTGTGTTTATTATAGTCATGGCTGGCAACTAAAATTGTGAATGCAATACTGCAGTTTGGAAGCTTTATGCAATGCATTGTGACCACAATTGTGGCTGCATTTGCCTGCAATCTTCTACAATTTCAGTAATCACAACACAGCTAGACAAATTTTTGTTTTTCTCTTCAATTTACATTGTAGTTTAGTATGTTTTTCAGATTTGTGGCACTACCTACAAATTTTGTCGTGTCTGTTATCCGTCCTCATGTTGTACAATTAACTCCAAATTGATTATATGACACGTATCATGCTACGATGGGCCTATAACATTTTATTTATGCGAAGATTCCAGTTTCTGTTGAAATGATTTGAATGATATCATTGATGTGGCATTTTATGTGCAAATTAATCCTGATGCCAATTGCGTTTACTGAAAATTTTCACTTTTGTCATCTCTTGCAGAGAAGAAATAGTTTTAACCAAGGAAGGAGAAAGGTGAGTGGAAGATCACTAAAGGCTCAGAGAGAAGATAGCATTAGAAGAACAGTATATGTTTCTGAGATTGATCAGCATGTAAGTGAATTGAGAATGGCATGAATAAAATTTTATCTTGATTTAGTGTGTTTAGCATTCCATATAAGGCATATCAATGAGTTTTACGTTGGCTGTTGAGGGTCTAGCACAATCCTCCTCCTTTACCCGGGCTTGGGACTCACTATGATTTGGTCTTTAACCAAGTTGAATGGCGTCATGTGAATTGTGATCCATATAGCCGATCTCACCTAATGTGATTTGGTCTTTTGTTGTTGTTGTAGTTTGTTTAGTGTTCTGTTCCAATCATAGATAACAGAATTATTTTAACAGTCTTTTGTCCTGGTGTAGGTTACTGAGGAGCGGCTTGCTGCTTTATTCAGCAGCTGTGGACAAGTAAGTTATCAGCCTTGATTGATAGCTTGATTACTCTTTCTTAGTTTAAAGTTAGGTACAAATATTACATTGGTTAATAAATTTAAACTAGGGTATTTGTTTGCAGTATTTTAACTTTTTCTGTGCAACTATGTTTTGTGATTGTCATATGTTACCATTATCTTTTCTATGGTTCTCACCTAGCTTTATTTGTCATTTATTTTTAAACTCTGCAAATCCTAGGTTGCTGGAATTTCTTTTTCCCTCACATTGTGCCATATGCTAAGCATTGCCAACATTTCCCTATCCATCTTGATACTCTCTTTTGTGAGATTTTAGCTCTGTCTACTTTCCACACAGTTGGCTGCACTATGCCTCTTAATGGAGCATGGATCAGACCTATTACATGAATGAACTCTTCACTCCATTTTCTGCTTGATTTTTGCTGTCATTTTCTTCAGTCGGCTATCCAAAGCACTTCTTTCTCTTTCTCTTGTTTCAATTTACAGCTACAGTTATTCTTGACTATGCTAATCTGTGTTAGTTATGAGGTTTTGGATGCTGTTATTGGTATATTTTTTCCATTTAAACCCATTCAATTTGTTTGGACCTGATATAACAAGATCATAGAACTGATATGAAGATTTTTTCTTTAAAAAACTGCCTCTGGCTTGTTTGGGAATATTTCATTGCTATCTAGAAATAAATTTCTTTTGCAAAATCATCTGTTGTAAATGGTACATATATGCATTCACTGAACATATATATATATATATATATATATATGACTAGATTATGATATTAGTTAGAAATCTCAAATCCTTACGAAAAAGGAAATTGTAATCTGTTCATCTGAAGGAATCGTAATTATTTATTGCTTTCTTTGACCTTCTCAATCTGATTATGATTCCTTTTGAGTTTGTGTTCATATATTTATCTTTATTTAGTTGTGTAGAATTAAGAATTCCACCACATGGAGGATAGTTTTATTAAAATAGGTAGAGGAAGACAGAAGAAAACTTTGGTCTTTGATAGAGCCCAATGGTTTTGTTAATCCATGACTGTAGTTAATAGTGCACTATAGCACTGCTATTGTTGCATCACATGGCCTGGCTGTGATGAAAAGGGGCATTGCATTCCATTTTTTGTGCAGTGACAATAGTAGCCTGAACGGAGAGCAGGTAGTGGACTAATTGCGACCGTCACTATTGTTAGCAGACCATTAAATCCCTGTTTTAATATCATATGCTCAACTACCCCTGATTGTTAAGGTGAATTTTGAATTTTCACATGTTTTCCCCCGACAGAATAAGTATTGGACTCAACACTCTTCATTCTTTGAAGCTCTGTTCCTTTTCACTACCCATCTCTGGAAGTTGATACACTTCCTGGCAAATCCCTTGCTTCTCCAGTATTGCCCTAACATGTTTTTTGGATGCCATTTAACCTCTGTTGAGTCTTCTCCGTCTTGACCCTGGTGACAATAGTTCTTGCTCACAGGCCACCCTTTGTTTTTTGCTACAACTTCTTCCAGGATTCCAATCTGTGTTTCTTTTTCACACAGACAAATTCTCTGTCTATCCTCTATCCTGTTTCTTTTTCTTTCGATTGTAAATTCTGTCCTTTGGTGCAGCCATGGCATTGTTAGTCAAAACTAGTCCAACAGAGCACCTCCGCCTCAGCTTTAGTTTCTTCCCTTCCCATCGTTATTGACTTCTTAATTATAGCTTCCATCCTACAATCCGCTATCCCATCATAGTGTTATTGGGGTTGGCCACTCCATGCTGCAATCCAGGATTGACTATGTTTTACCCCACCCCATGGGATAAGGCTTGGTTGCTGTTGTAATTAAGTAGATTTCACTTATTCACCGGTGAAATGGGTTCATCTTTCTTGTATATTGACTGGCACACAGCCTGCTAATTTTTAATTTTACATGGTCCTTTTTCTTTGACATATCAAGATCTTCACTAGCAGCAGTAGTCACTTGGAAGAATTTATAAGAAATTTGAATGCGCTTCCTCACCTTTCTATCTGATGCATGTTGTGGTACAGTAATATCTCTCCTCTGGCTGAATATCTAGGATTTAAATTTGAAAGATAAATCTTTTGTTATGATTATTACCCTACTTAGGCAGTAATGATATTTATTGTGTCATTTGAATTGAAGGTAATTGATTGCCGAATTTGTGGTGATCCACATTCTGTTCTCCGTTTTGCTTTTGTTGAGTTTGCAGATGAGTGTAAGTCTTGTCCTGAAAATCCTACTCACTTCAAATTCTCCTTAACACACAGACTTATTTTTTTAACCAATATCATGCAATTTTCATGAATTTGTGTTTACAGATGGTGCAAGGACCGCTCTAAATCTTGGTGGTACTGTGCTTGGATACTATCCAGTCAGGGTTCTTCCTTCAAAAACTGCCATTCTTCCAGTGAATCCTACATTCCTCCCTAGGGTATGAATACTTTCTGATCCTTTTTATACATAAACATAGTGTTAGATGTAGTTTTGCCCTTTTGCTGTATGATAGGAATTATTTGACTGATTTAGACATAGTTATGATGCCTACAGTTGTTCAGCATTGTTGAAAGATTTCATGTTTACCATCTACTTTTGTTTTGCGGCATGATTTCTATTATCTTCCAGTCTCCCTTTTATGTTATATTTTTCTCTTTTCAATGAAAGTTTTCTTAAAATTTGAAAGAGCTTGTAATCTATTGATAACTGATAACTATAGTTTCATTGTGTATGTGCTACTTTGATACTATACTTTCATTGTTCAAAATCTCTGGTCTACTAAATTTTCTTTCTTTTGTAACATACAGTCAGATGATGAGCGTGAAATGTGTGCCCGGACTGTCTATTGTACAAATATTGATAAAAAGGTATATTTACTTGAGAAATTAAAGAACATATTTTTGGTAAAACTATTTAATTTAGAAATGGTATTGAGTATTTACTTAATTTGGTATCTTTAATATGTTTACTAGGATAATTATAATACATGCATCTATGGTTTGCATAGATGAATATTGGAGTTAAATCTATTGATGCTTTATCACATTTCTCTCAAATATGAGTGCAGGTTTCTCAAGCTGAAGTGAAGAATTTTTTTGAATCAGCTTGTGGCGAGGTTAGACCAGAAAATCATTGTTTCATGATATATGTTGGATCATATTTATGTCATAAATTTTCATTTACATTGCCATTCTATTTTACAGGTTATGCGCCTGAGGCTCTTGGGGGACCACGTGCATTCAACTCGAATTGCTTTTGTGGAATTTGCAATGGTAAGTCTTTGACTATACTAGTTGCCATTAATTGGCTGCACATAGTTTATGAGAATAACTGCATCACGAACAACTTATTCAACCTATGTTGATTATTTTATGGATTCTTTGTGGTTCTATTCACTTTTGTAATTCTTGGCAACTGTAACTATTCTATAATTTTTATTTTCACAATTTTTATCTTATGCATTTTGAGCCCCATGTCTTTCCCAATGGATAGTTTCTTTCAAGCTATCACCAGTATTTGTGTTAGGGAGAGAGGGAGACCTAGGATCACATTAAAGGAAACTTTTATGAGAGAGCTCACGGTGAATAATATCCTTGAGAATTTGGTCTTTAACTGAGCCCAATGGTATCATGTGATCCATGTAACCAACTTCACCAAGTGGGATAAAGTTTTTGTTGTTTTATGCACAAGTATGTGTTAAAGTTCTCACAAAGTGTATCTGTTTTATTTATTGTATAGACATTTACTGATTCAGTGATTTGTTAATTTACGACTGACTTCCCCCTGCACAGGTAGAAGGGCAGTTTATATTCAACCAACATGTGGTCATGAATCTACCAAACTTTCATTTTCGTGTTTTTGATTTGTAATATGTAAAAGAGTAAAATGTTCAAGGAATTAGTCTCTTTTAAAAGAATCAGCTATTACTAAGAATTTAGTTTTTAACCTTGCAAATATTGTTTATTGTTTTACTTTTATATACCTAAAAGGGGTATGGATGAGTTAGATTTCATTGAGCTCCTGTCCTGTTCTTGTCTTCTTGAAGCATAGTTGTTAACTAATAGGGGATTTCACAAAAATGGTCTTCCTTGGTACAAGCATGCACAAAATTTTGGTGATCTATGATTCTATGAAATCATCAAAATTTTCTCTCCTGTTTTGTAAAACATGTCACAAGAACATTTACACATGCATCATTAAAGAATTTAATGATTTCTTTCGTGATGTGCTGTTAGTGGCATTTACCATGTTAACTTGCACAAGAGGAACCATTATCTTGGCTGACTTTGTTTTTCTTCTTGAGCAGGCTGAAAGTGCTATTATTGCACTAAACTGTAGTGGGATGCTCTTGGGGACCCAGCCAATAAGGTTTGGTGCCTTTACTGAAGCATAGTTTTTGTTATGCAAGTTTCGACTAAAATTTGTTGATTCATATTTGATTTTCATTCTCATTCTGTAGGGTGAGTCCTTCAAAGACTCCAGTGAGGCCAAGGGTCACTCGTCCGGCGTCTCATTAACTGATCGTCTTCGTGAAAGATTTGTGAGTGGATATTTGCTTCAACTTTCCAGTTGAGACTTGTGTAGAAAGGGTGGTGAAACTTCCCTTTGTTTGTTTCAGTATTTCCATCCTTTTTCTGTCAACAGCAGTTACTTTTTTGTTACCAGAGCTTATAACTATCATGCACTAGTTAAACTTCCTAGCATCCAGTCTTTGATTGTGAAGTATTTATACCGCATCTACATTGAAATGGTCTAGTTTCAGTTTTTTTTGTTACTCGGAGCTAGTACTAATCGTACTTTAATTTAGCTTGAATCTTTACTCGGAGCTAGTACTAATCGTACTTTAATTTAGCTTGAATCTTTTGCACAATTACAGTCGTAAATATTTGTGAGTTCAGTTTGTTTAGCATCTAATTAGGGCAAACGTTCAAACAATAAAGATTTGTGAGTGTGAAGATGTGATTTTGAGTTCCCTCAAATTAAAAAGGTAGGTGCACATTAAAACATGAAAAGGATTATATGACAAATAATTTGTAATTATAGAATGAGTTTATTTTTTATACACCACCAATATAAAGATTTTTACATGTCAATCGATTTGAAATTATAATTTTTAAAGTAGTCACTATAATTATTATTTTTAATTTTGGTAAACTATGATCTGATAATGCTGTAAAAAATACTTATATGGTAAGTGTATTTTTTATACACCATCAATATAAAGATTTTTACATGGATCAATCAATTAGAAACTGACATTTTAAAGTAGTCATTACATTTTTTTTATTATGATAATCTTTGATCTGCTAATATTGTAAAAAAAATACTTATATTTTAAGTATATTTTTTATAACCATTATAAAGATTTTTACATGGTCAATCAATTAGAAATTATGACTTTTAAAGTAGTCATTACAATTTTTTTATTATGGAACTCTATGATCTGATAAAAAATCCATATATTGTAAGTGTATCTTAATTTTTTAATTAAATACTAATAAGTCATGATTGTGGTGCAGTATGTAGTAAGCCACTTTATAGAATTAGTTTAATTACTTTTAGCTTTTTTTTAATAAACTGTCTCAAATAATTTAATTTTGACAGCACTATTTCAACTAGTTTATAAAACTAAATAAATTGACTTATAATTTATCGGTTAATTTATTAATCAATTTTACTAAATACTTTCAATTTAATCAATTAGTTTATAAGCTTTTAGCCATAATTGTTGGACTCAGTTGGGTTGATTTGTTGGCTCGAGGACCGGTCACTCATCTGGTCCTGACTTCACACAATCCGGCCTCGAACCGGTGACTCAATGACCCAATTGACTAGCGGGTCAAGTATTTTTGAGTTTTTTTAGTTGAACATCACTCATATTAGAAAATTTAATTTATATTTTACAATTATGTTATTTATAGATTGGCTTATTTGTTTTATCAAGCATAACCGCATCTTAAAATTTGAAGTGATAAAGTTGTTGTCATTTTTTATTTTATCTTGACTAATTCGTATGTATGTTAAATTATATCTGTCACAATAATGATATATATTTTAAATTCTAGCTTAAGGTTATTTATATTGAATTATGAACAAATATGTTACATTTTCAAAATTTTAAACAAATGCATAGCTATACATGCTTATAAATATGTTGAATTTTATTAAATTTTAAATCTTAAATGTACAAAATTACATGATATTAAATAATTTAAATTTTTTTTAGTATAAACCCGTTCATGCGGATCAACTGATGATTCACTAGGTTGACTTTTGTCCCAATGACCTAGTACTCCGACCAAGTTGATAATTGGTCCCAATTTGATAAGATTGCCTTTAGCTTTTCAACTCTTTCTTTTTCCTTGTGCATATATTATTAAATTCTGTGGCATTGGCTCATGCGGTTGATCTTTGTTCTGAAACAAATTGGAATGTATCATTGCTTAATGTACTTTATTTGGGAAACCTGTACCTCAACATTACTCATGATTAAGCAGCATCTCCACTTATTTTTGAGAATATAGGTACATATGCAGGTTTGGTTGGACCAGTAAAACCACTGGTTATAAGAACTACTATGTTTGTGAGCAGAAGGAAAGGTCCCCTACAGAACATGCATAAATATCTGATTCTGAACATAACACCTTTTTATCAAATTTTTTAATGTAAGATGCATAGCATCAATCCCTGTGTGATATCTACAGTGCTGTGTGGTTCCTTTTGGCAGTTCTCCTCCATCTTTGATTCCCACTAAAGCTGGAATTGATTCTAATATCTAAATGCTTTTTTGGAAACGTTAGGATGCTAATGGATAAATGAGTTGTATTAATTAAAAATTTAGATATGGAAAACATGCTAGGGTAAAGGTTGATACAGGGACAGTATCTGATTATTGTCGAATGTATTCATTTAATTTGCTGGGCAAAATTAAAATGGAAAATTTTTTAGGATGTTGTTAGTGGGTAAACCGGAAGTCTATTTGTACTTTACACATTATTTTGTTAATAACTAATATTCATTAAAAATTTGAGAGGTTGCTTTTAGTGAATTTTTTTGTTGCTTTTAGTGAATTTTTTTGGGCAAATAGTTACTTTTGTCCTTCAATATGTAATTCGCTGACAAATGCGTCCTTGAAAGATAAAAATACAAAATTTAATTGCTCAAAGTATAAAAAGTGTGACAAATATGTTCGGCCGTCAACTTTCTTCCGTTAGCATTAATAAAATAGCTTACGTGGCATGGAGGAATAAATTTGTCGCTGAAATGATTATCAACATGGATTGTCAGCATAAATGCATATTTGTCATAATATTTTTTTGACTTTTTGTCTTCTCACTCCATTGACAAATATGAAAAATAAAAATATAAAATTTAGTCCC